>NC_051140.1:680024-910421 GCF_014839805.1 Manduca sexta
GATCGACAGAATGCGCGCGCGCATACATAGTTAAGACAGGACAACATCTGTCGGGTCAACTAGTTTTGAATAAATTATATTGTCACTCGATTTGACAAGTAGGGTGTTGGATGGGGGCGAGGTTCCACTATTCCATACGTAGTTCACCCCCCTCGGTACAAGGTTTGGCCCTCATCACACTCGCCCACAATGGAAGCAGAGGAACACGAGTAAGGACTACGCGTGTTAGCTTGTGGAACCACAGATTAGTGGTTTCTTCTATCTCGTCGCGAATCAAAAGGTTCGGAAACTCATACCTGCGCTGCAAAATCAGGCTCGAAAGACATTCCCGTCCTCACACCTACCACTGCAACTCCTGTAAGCCAGGATCAGTGGCACGCATTTTATAACACCGAGCAGTGAAGTTCGGCGAGTTTCAAGGGAAACTAATATGTCATTATCCCGCAACAAAATTAATCAAATAGAAAAATAGGGAGGAGTTGAAAATATTAATTGTCCACTTCCCTCCATAGCAATGCGGGTGACAATGCACCATTAGGCTTTGGAATAGTTTGCCAGCATACGTGTTTTCATCCTATAACTAGTGGTCCTTCAAGCGAAGTGTGATGAAGCAATTATGCAGGCCGGCATGACGATGCCGACCGTCTGTGGATGGGCTTAATTTCGCTTAACATCATGTGCAGTCAAGCCACTTTGCCAAGCTACAAAAAAAAAAAAGGAAATTCGTACACAGGAGGGAACAACCCTATCGAAGGCTAAATAAAAAAAAGACAATTATTACAAATTCTTTATTTACATACACATAGTCGTAAAAAAGTTAATTTACATTACTGGAGTATTTGTATTTAGTCTTTAATACAACGCGCGCATGCGCTTCGGTGGTACACGGCAACACGTACATAACTGCCGTACATTGGACAGGACTGACGGTGGCTCAAATCTATGACCATAAATCTGAATATAGTTTATAACCATAAAGGTCTGAAACCGACATTTGTGACTATCTTCAAAGCAAGTGTTGACAAATAAACCCAACAATCACCTCAAAAGTTACCATTCTAATATCTATGAATCTAATACGAACAGTCATTTCCGACTCTCGTTTGCAACTAAGCATATGTCAGCCCCACAGATATTACGAAAGGTAGTCAATTTACTATACAATGCAAACTTCCTTAAATTTTGGAACACCGTTCAAGCCAAACTTATTCGAAAATTTCGCTGACTTAATAAAGATTTTAAATTACCATGATTTAATTGATTTTCAAATGTAACGTACGACATTTGCCAAATATTTTTTTGGATATCGGTACGCGGCAAACTCCGTCACAATCATCGTGAAATGTTTGTCCAATATCTACTGATTTGATACACCGTAACATTAAAACTTATTAATTAGGTAATATTCTATGGAAGCGTATTACGTGTCTTACATTATCTTAGCTACGTCATTTGATGCTTAAAAATAGTGAAACAATCTTAAGTACAGAAAATTATAAATGTACTACAAATTTCAGTAAACGAGATTTAATATCTCAAGATCAAATGGAGTGTTTATTTTTATGATCAAACGTGGCGTTGCGTTTTTCAGAAAAATCTGTCAAAAAATTTTTGGTCCTTCGAGCCGGATGATCAAGATTAATCACTATTTTCAAGTATTTTAGTTGCGTCTGTACATGAAATAGTTGATACAAAAATACCGTACGAATAATAATAAATACGGCAAATTGTAAATGTATTTTCTGTTTATTTTTCCAAAAAAATGACAACAATATCAAAACTAGTAAGTCACCGAACATGCCTCACTAATAAACGTTATGAATTAGTAAAAAATCAAGACAGTAAACATTAAAGTTCGAAATAAAAAATCTTCCAAAAATAACTGCAAGCTTCGGCTGCCACGTCTCACTCATCACTTTATGGACTTTCTGATTCTATGTATGTAATATTACTGCCGAATACTATACTAAGTTTGTCTTCTTCACTCAATTACTTATTCAATAAAGAAAAAACAGATTAGTCTGATCAATAACGTTTATTAGAAAGGGAGCGGTGGAACTTGTGGAGGGATTTCTAATTCAGTGCCGTGAACTGTTTTCATTTTTATACGCATTCCTTATGACAATTATACAGTATACGTAGTGCGAAGCGCGTAACATAGTATATACAAACTTACATCCGACTAATGCTAATACTGACAATATTTTGGTCTTTTGTGATACTATAAACGCTATCAAAAAATCCTAAAAACTATGTAAATGCATTGAAAAATGTTCATATAAAAATACTGTTTGCTCCTTAGTTTGTACAATATATTGCGATACAGGGTGTGTTAAGTGGCATCTCACTATTCGCGGATTCGACTTGCGCGGTTTCGTTTTACGCGGTTATTAGACGCACATTCGCGTGCTTTATGTTACTCACTTTTCAAGAGATTGTACAATTTGATTCTCTCTAAACAAGACATTCTAATCTTAATATGACTATTAACGAACGAGGCACCAACAAGACCCCACCAATTTGAATGAAAGCATCACGGTGGGCTATTCCAATCCAACTTTAAACGAAATAAGGGTATATAAAAATCTTTGCCGGTGTCTTGCTAATCATTTATGTCATTACGCGAAAAATTAAATTAGAAATGGTAAAAGGGTGCCTGAATTTAGATATTTTTTTTATAGATTATAGAAATCCGCGTGTACAAAATATCTTCTTTGTCCTTTTCTTCAAACGGTGAATTCTAAATAAATTGCTCAAAAGCGATATATCATCGGAATATGATCATTTGTTTCAAGATTTTTTTGTATGTTATAGTTAAAAAAATATCCGCGTATAGTGAGATTGTACTTTTTACATACTAGTATACTCAACCATGCATACAGGTGTCATTGAGTGTTTTTTGCTATAAAAAATCTGCCACGGAAAATATTCAAAGTATGGGACGTGTTTCTGTTGCGTACTTTTTTTTTCTTTTACGAAGTATTTTTACACTATTATTGAACATCCTGTACACATTCAACACGGACAACTACAGGCAATACACGTGCCCTCTCTACGAAGGCACTAATTCATACAATCTACGTGTTAAACGCCGTCTGGGGGGTCCTAGCCCCCTCGAATATTTTCTAACACTGCGCAATCATTTATCATTATTTTTATAGAAGCGTCTATTTCCGTTACTTTCTACCAAGACACTATAATATTGCCTTTTTTATTTTATTAAAATTGCGTGCATAATTCCCCACTAAGTTTTTCGTGACAATAAAAAAAAAAAAATATTTAATCATACGAAAAAATTTCATGCCATTAAACAAACTCTATGATCGTTAATATTAGGTTTAAAATTACGTGGGAATTTATATAATTATATATATTTACAAACAAAAAAAAATATGGGATACGATTCTTAAACTTTAGTGTCAGCTAGTAGGTACATGCCCCTATAGCCCCTGTTCAACGTGGGGTAGGCACAACACAATGTTATATATACTGGGATTGTTAATTTTAACATTTTTTTCATTGAAATTTCCCGTTTACAATAAAAATATATAATAAATAAAATATTATGCAAAGAATTACTGGCCTGATCAGCTACATCTCGCCACCAGCAACGATCATCGTCAACAAAAAACAGTAAGAAAAATGTTTTTTATTCACCAAATAATATAATCAATGGAAGTATGAATTTACATGATCTTTTCAAGTTTTTTTTTATAATTAAATGTTAGACTGATGTTAGGTTCGGGGCGTCATTATAATTCGCGGGTAGCTGCCATATTAAAAATGCGATTACTATCCATAGCAATAAATAATTTTAAAACAATATTAATAACCAGACGATAATTATTTTTTAAATCAGTTGTTATAGTATTTCAATGTTACTATAAAATAAATATAACTATCTATGTTCTAGAGCTGCCAATGTTATTGCAAATATTAGATGTCGCTATAACGGGCCACGTGGCCCACTGGTGGGCAATGAGATCTAAGAATATATTGCTGTATAGTTACATAAACAATAATTTAAATTTCTTGTGACAAAATATTAGGAATCATCACACATGATTACAATCATTAGCTGCCATTATTATAAGAGTAAAAACACAAAATTGTGTCATCAGTGTTGCCATATAAAATTAAAATTACTACTAAACTAAAATCCTACTATACAGAGTTGCCAGTGACAATTAAAATTATTACTAAATAATACTAAATCAATACTTACAGTTGTTATTTGTACATAGCTGTTGAGGATGAATGTTCAAGATAATTCTTGCTGGCGTAATTCATTTTAAAGGAAGAGGAAATATCACTGGATTTTATTTAATTTAAGTAATTATAATATTTTTTTCTGGCAGTGTTGGGCAGTTTAAACACCCTTATTATAAAAAAAGAAACTAAGTCCAGAATATTTCTAATTACGCCAACAGATAAAAATATAAAAAAATACCACAAATAACATAAATAAATACAGTGATTTTTGAGCTAAAATGGCCGCCGTCTATACAGGCTGTTCACTTAAAATCCAAATCCTTTTATAAAAAGGTAGCTTAATACAAATATAATTTGTTTTCTATCTGCCTTATGGAACATTATAAAACGATATGAAAGTGCAATATAAGACGCGATAGAAAAAACAATTGAAAATTAATCTGATTTAAATGTGAACACCATGTAATTTAATTAATCATTTTATATGAAGTTCAGAGGTAGTAACGCTTAGAAAGCGCGTCCTTTTAATCCCTTCTCACTAAATTGAACGTATGCTCTTGCGCATCGCAAACAAACAATATGCATGTCAAAGGTTACATACTGATTGAAGAGTGTCTAATAAGGCCAATGTTGATATCGTAAAGTGAAACATACTAGAAAACCTAACATATATTTTAGTGATTTCAAATACGCAAACAATTTATAACTTTAATTTCGCCCGTGTTTAAAATTCGTCTTGATTCTTATATCAGACAAATTTTCAAAAATTATAAAACTAAAATCACTAAAAACAATTTCGGTCAGTAGACCTCGTCTACGCACTGGAGTCTAACCCTACCATTACAGGGAGATCTTAGCATGTCCCAACATGGCCATATTACCCTAATTCGACAGTTGTAAGAAAAATTAACCTAAACGACACACGCTTTAAAAATGGATATATTTTAAATTATAAACATGTCGTTTAAATTAATTAGCCTCGAAACTTATCATGTTTATATTACCTGTATATTTAGTTGGAATATTAGCTGTTGGGCTGGTAGTCCATCCAAGTGCCATGCCAGTTGTAATTGAAGAGGCCCGCGTAAGGATGTTTTCGCTTCTTGTGCAGCCGCAGCGACTCTTCCGACGCGTACCAATATTGCGGGAATTTGTCGAACGGAAACCGCTCTGATTCTTTTTTGTAGGGGGCGTTGGGTTCAGCTGCAAATAGTATATGATAACAGATGTTTTTATTAACTGATTTCAAAGGAGAGATTTATTCGTATTTTTTTTATGTTATTCAACGATTATTTTTTACCTTGTGGCTTGATTTAAATGTTTCTTTTTACGTTAAACTTCGTATAGTTTCGGAATGGTCCCATATTATTTTTTAGTATAGGACCTTGGATTTCGAAGGTGCAGAAGGGAACTTCTCAAAATCGAATACGATTTTGAATATTCCTAGTGTGTTCATTTCAGTAAACCATCAATATAATATTATAATCACAAAATAGTTTAACCATGATCATCAAACATCAACACGAAACTCCTCAAAAAAAATGAGATGAGGATGATTGTCTTTGTATTAGATTTAATTTTATACTACTAACGTAAAAAAGTTACAGCAATACGTAATATGACTGGAGAGACAACAGGCAGCTATAGAATGAGAGAGTACTGACGCAGTGGCAGGCAGTAGAGGCAGAAGATCCTGTGGCGGCGGCCCTGGTGCGTCTCGAGGTGCTTCTTGTGGTGCTTGCGGCGCGTGGACACGTGCGGGCAGCACGGACACGCCAGCGCCAGCGCCGCCGGCACCGCGCCGTGCCGCTCCGCCGCGTGCGACACCAGCGTCGACGCCACGCGGTAGCCCTGCGGCACACAACACACACAACACTTAGCGTGACACACCATATACATCCTTGCATTAATGCGTTCTTAAATCATTCTAATGGCAATTTGATTTTACATAAATTACGAAACGGAAGCCGGCAGGAATCGGGTTCGCCACTGCTTAGTTTATAGACACTTACAAATTTGGTACCATTTGTGTAAAATTTTATTTATTTTGGGGACTAGCTTTTGTCCACAGCAAGTGTGATAAGTTTTTCCGAGATAATAATCCTGCTATTTATTTTTCTGTGATAAAAAATAGCCTATAGCACTTAGGAATTATAGCTACCTATTAGTGAGATCAGTTCAGTAGTTTTAGAAATTAGCCCCTACAAATAAACAAAGTTACAAACTTTTCGTCTTTATAATATTATAGTATAGATTAAAATAACAAAATTTTAGTACTTTATAAATTTTCGCGTAAATTGCCAATTTATATGGGGTTAATATTTGATACCTCCTTTTTGGAACATCCTGTATAACAATTAAAAGTTTTGTGAAACCAAGATACCTTTTAATTAAGGAACTAAGACTAGTATTTTACTGTATGCTTTATCCAAAACTAAATAATTTAAAATATATTTTTAAGGACTTCAAACATTTCTTCACATATTCAGTTATTTTGTCAATCCAAAGGTCTCACCTTAAAACAATGTTCACATCTGTAAGGGAAGTTCTTCCACTTGGGATTCTTTTTCCTGCTGAACACCATCCTGTACGGTTCCTGGGGGAACCAGTCTTCAGGGTCCAGGAGGAGTTCTACTACCTCAGTTCCTGGAACATATCATCTCATTACAATATAGTGTCATAAAAGTATAGAATCAAGAAATTTGACGATTTCTTACAATGTATAGATATGACACCCACATATTGTTTGTACTAGAAATCGAACCCAGAACCACCAAAGTATTCTATTCATGCTGCCACTATTCTAGCAGTATTGCGATTAGACCAAGCATGAACTATATAGTATATAATTATAATACCTGCCCTGTACTATATACTGTCCCACTGTTGGGCTCGGGCCTCCTCTACTACTGAAAGGATTTAGGCCTAAACCCACCACGTTGGCCTAGTGCGATTTCAGGGTTGGCAGACTTCACATACACATAGGTATGAATGTTCCATCATGTTTTCCTTCACCATTAAAACTAACGTTAATTGATAAACAATAAATTAATAACTTCCCAAAGTCAGAGGTGTGTGGCTTGGGTTTTGAACCTGCGGACATTCGCCTTAGCAGACCATTCTATTCCTAAAGAGGCTATCATACACTCACTGCTATGATAAATAAAAATAATTAATATCAGTACGAATTTGAACAACTCACCCTCGGGCACTTTGATTTGCGGCACTATTGTGACTTGTGGAGCGACTATGGGCGTGGGCGCGGGCGGGGTGCTAGAGTTCAGCAGCGACGTGTGGTTCGCCGCCAGGAGACTCGTCAGTATCGTGTTTTGGGCCTGGAAGAACAAAATTGTCACATTGATTTGATGAGCAAGAATGTGAGTACAAATCATGTCAGCTATAGTGTTTGATATACGGAGTGATATTTTTGCAGACATAACACCCTAATCCTTTTTTTAACACGGAGAAGTTCGTTTACGCACTCGCCGGTATAATATAAACCTACCATGATTATCTCTGCACCATCATAAGGTTGACTGGTAGAGAATGCCTATGGCATTAAGTCCGCCTGTATACATTTGTATATTAAGTGCATTAAATTAAATAAATATAATCCTACCGACGAAAACCCCGCCATTCATCTCTTTCTCCCTAATATCGAAGGTCGCGGGGTGCGCAGGCGCAAGCAACCGTAAGCCTCACAGAAGCCTACTGGCAAATCGTTTTCTTTAAAGTCAGCAAACCTTCTATGATTCTGGAATATCACTTATGAGTTGGACGGTAAGATCACTTAACAGGTGTGCCACTTGTTCCATTTTCGTTCTAGGAAAGAAGGGTATATTTGCATCATCAGTGCGTAGTTGTATTATGTGTAGGACACCGCTGAGGTTCTGGTTCGAACCTGGATCGGGCAAAGTGATACTTGGATTTCTGCTATATCAGCCTGGAGTCTGGAATTTGTTCCCGCTAAGGCGACAGGTTTGGGATATGAGATCATGGGACGTGATAACCGATATGGCGAAAAATTGTGCACTATTTTGACCTCCTACTTGTATGCAAATTAAAAGGGTTAGTGTGTGTATTCGCGTCTTGAAATCTGGCCTTATCTTATTCATCCACCCACCTGCAACATGCCATTGTTGTAACTCTGCGACAGGTCAGCTTTGGGTTTCCTTTTATATCCTTTGGGCGGTCCTCGTTTCTTGGCCACCTCTCCGTTCTTTTTGTACCGTATGATCTCACCATTTTCGCACACTTTCGTCGGCGTCTGCACCGGTGTTATTGTCAGTTTTGCTGGCAGGGAATATCTGTAAATATTTCAAGCATCTGCTACAGATCCATCCATATGTATATATTTTATGCTTTGCATGACGAGACGAACTTGCCGTTCGCCTGATGGTAAACGATACGACCGCCCATAAACAGTAGAAACAACAACACCTTGAATTACAAAGTATTGTTTGGTATTCCACTATGCTTGCCATGCTGAGACATGATATGTTAATTCTTATGATGTCCAGTAGTTACACTGGCTACAATGTCCTTCAAACCGGAACACAACGGTGACTACTCACAGCTGCTTGGCAGGAGAAAAAGATATTGTGGTGGTACCTATCCAGGCAGACTCTCACATAAGAGAGACCTACCCTCTGTAAATATTTGGTAACATGGGTTAACATACTAAAAGGCCTTACATTGTGTTTGCTATCAAGTCCAATAAATTTACTCTGTGATGCATATAATTCATTATAAGACTATGTTAACAAAACTTGGTCTGGCGCCCTGTATAAAAGTTACACATAAGCCAGTAGCCATAAGACTGAACACAATGCAACTTAACGTCTCATGTCACAGGATTCTGAGCGCAGTAGAATGCCTAACTATGCTTTGTAATTCAAGGTGTTGGGTTGGTTTCTCCTGTGAGCGGATGTATGGCTAGCCATCAGGCGAATGGCAAGGTTGTCTCATCATTAAAAAAAGAAATAATAAAAAGAAAGCATCTATCTACATATAAAATGTATTTACATTCACTTCTCACCTGCTATGCAATCCTTTGACAAAATTAGTTGGTTCCAAATTACTAGTCGCAAACGCTAACGGATTCGCCAAATTTAGTGGATTATTAACAAATTTGGGTAGCGCAGGGGTTGTGGGGTATATGGCGAGTGAGTTCGGCGTATTGAATGCCGGTATCTGGTACACTTTGAGGTTGAGGGATGGAGACTCAAAGGACTTGTGTCTCTTGGCTGCTGGCTCATCGTCACTCGACTCCGAGGGCGCTGCGCCGAGCGGATCTTGGTCACTGGCCGCAAACGGGTCTTTATGCTCTGATTCTTGTACACAGAACATCTGGAATTGTAGTTTGTTTGTTAGTGTGACTGTTGAGCTGTAGCCTTTCGCTAGATATGGAACGGTTATTGTATAAGTGTTAATTTTGGTCCGGAAGCTTTAAAGCAACTTTATTGATTGTTGTCATATATGTAACAAAGCAGAGATGTGAGAAATTATTTTTTTAATTCTGCATATTACATATACACAAAGTACTTAATATATAGCTTGAAATGTAAGGACTTCAAAATTTCAAAACTATTTATTTCAACAGACCAATACTGCAGTGTTAAGAGCAAGAGCGGTATGTCAGAGAAACCTTATTTCCAGATAATTGAAGTTTTGTAAATACAGTTTTATAATTTTGTATGTAAAGAGATAGAGAAACTGTTTAAAGGTAATTTTCAACAAGTTCTAAACATTATAATGTTATTTAGGTAAGTTCATTGGATGAGTATTTCTTTAAGCTATTTGACAATATAAAAATCGAGATTTTAATTTTTTTTAAGATACTTAACGTTTTTGAGCTTAGCTTGACAGAATATTATTTGCAATATAATATAAGAATAATTAATATGAGCAAAACATCTACATTATTCAGCCTCATTTAAGTTCATACTCTTTGTATGATATTTATAGAAGTTTCAGTATATGCTTATTCTGGAGATAGTGGATCATAATTATGAACAATCTACACCAAATATATACAAATACAATACATAAAATAACAATATAACTAAACAAGAATTAATAATTTCACTTTATGACATTATAATTTACAATGATTCAACATTAGTAACAATTAATTTAAGTATTTGTAATCTGCTGGATGAATAATCATACTTTCCCTATAAAGTAAGTACAATGTAAACAAACTAATTTTGGTTTTTATAAATAACATTTCGAGTCAAATTCAAAAGTAACATGCGAAATTGTTAACATAATATGTACAAACAAAATTTTGATAACTAATCATCAAGATGTAGAAGTGTAAATTATTTATTTTTTACATTGAACATGGGGACGTGATCGAAATCACGTGAGTTTAGTGATTTACAGTATAATTAAAAAAATATTTCGATATTAATATATTGTTTCGATTATATAAAATCTGCCGTCGGCCAAAAGGCGACGTTGGTTAAGAATAAAATGAAGAAAAACAACAATAAATACATACATTCGTGTTGTTTACGGTACACAGATTCACAGACACATATCCCGTACAACAAAAGTTTTGCTAAAAAATATCACTCCGGCCGTGAAAACGTAAAAACTTTTAACATAACAGTAAAATATAAACAACACAACACATAAATAAAACCAGTGTTCGACAAAATGGCGTTTTAAATTCGTAAAACGAAACAATAGGCCGCGATCTCATCGAATAACTGCACACGCGAGTAAAAACTTCTACATATGGAATATAATATGATCTAAATATTAATTTTTTGAATGAACCACCCACCGTTTGCGTTATTTATAGTCGCGCATAGGTGATTTACACTTAAATATAGCTGATTAATACTGTTGTGACGTGTTTTTTATTATTTATATGTAAAATAAAAGCGAAACATGAAATAAAAGGTTATGTACATATAATAATAACAAGTTCTTAATACTAGTGATGGGAATTAACATATCTTTTGATGAGCGTTAGTAGATAGTACTAGTTTTAATTTAATCGATTATAGCCTTCTATTTAATTACTCGATTATCTGCTGATATCTTTCATAACTTCATGAAGTTACATAATACATTAATAATGTTATTTACCTACGTGCATTTATTGTGATACTATTACGATATTTTTACAAGAGTTAAATATTGCCTACAGAAACAAGCAGTAAATGTGTAGTAAGTACTTACGGTAACGAATACTTCATAATCTATTCTATAAATAAATGCAGGGACTTGTCACAGTGTATAACCACTTGTCCCACGGATGTCTTCTAAGAGGTTAGATAAAATTAACAATAATTATTAATATCGTTTTATAATCGATTACTTGATCACTTTTCACATCTCTACACAAAGCTTCCCTTGCTATACCGTAATGTCTTTTTAAATAAATAATGCTCATAAACTAAAATGCGTCTTATAGTAGTATAATATAGGGTTTATATTTATTTAACAATCGTAATTTTTACAACCTTCTGTTGCCATGAAGCGTCAGTTAGAATCAAAATGACTTTTCCGATTACGTTCCAGCATCAAGATATTTAGCAAATATAGCATCAATCTACTGCTATCTAAGTTGCAGCCATTTCCATTAACTAAAATAGATTTAGGAATTATATTTCATGTTGTGTTTATTTTGTACGTTATTTTATAAGTAACAGTCAGCAGAAAGTAGTTCACTCAAAGTCTAGGATGTTACCATAACGATATGTCTTAAAGGTTGTGAATTCAGAAATATAAGCCAGGCACGGATCCAGGTGGATATGATATATTAATAGTCAGTTATTTAGTAAACATCGATTGAAAAAATAAACACGATTATATGAATAATAATTTATTTACTCATAGACAAATAATATAAGAATAACTTACGTAAATATTATATCTAAATATTACAATACATAATTTTGTACAAACGTTTATTTAGCTTCGCCTCGCACATGTCGAAATATCGACATTCGACACCTTAGTTCAGGTGTACTCCAAGTTTATAGTTCTAATAACTGATAGACACAATAATTGTATGTCGCGTGAAACAACAATAATTATAAAATAATCACCTTTTTATATAAATAGTGCACACACAACAATTAGTTTATTATTTACAACAGAAAAAAAACGCAATTGGATTTAACCTTTCCAAAGTTAGGTATTAGGCCGTTCCTACGTATATGCAGTAGCGTCGTGTAACAGGGCAGCAAATTGTGTAAAATAAAAGTATAAAAAAGTTCGACTTTGTCAATTCATATTTTCACATGAAACAGTACCCCCCAGAGCGTTTTAGAAAAAGGTTATTTTTGGCTCGCCCGGTGCCCTCGGGCAGTAAATGTCCACGGTATATAGCCACTGCCTAGGCCCTGCGTTTTTTTACATCTCTCTCTAAAGACGTGTGTCTAATATGAGCCCAGGCCTAACTAAATTTATTTAGGCCAAAATTGCGTATAACACAAGCCACAACAACAAAATAAATACTTCTTGTACACTATAAATATTTAGAAATCTCTTCAACATCCCACTACGTACAAATTTCAATTACGCAAATGCAATTAATTACAGCTAGCGAGAAATCTAGTCGTTTCTAATTTTTTTGCTTACTTTGTACATTATCGCATAAAAGCCTTTAGGTCTTTAGTCAAGCATTTAATATCATTGCTTTTGCTTATTCAAAGATAAGTTTTTAGCATTCAAAGAATCATAGAACTCTTTGGTAGTTTATTCCATATTTACTTAGGTATCTCTAATTGATTTTTTTATTACCAGTAGAATTATCAATTATAATATATTTACCATTACAAAATTGCAGTTATTTTTCTGAGGTTGTCTCTATCTCTGATAGTGTTGATGCCCATGTAAAGGGCTAACGTGACCAATTACCATTAGGCGGGGATTCGAAATAAAAATTATAAATTTAATTATTACATAATGTTACAATTGATGTATGTATGTAGTACGAGTGTTCCTTCATTAATATAACTCTGCTAATAACACTAAATAACATGGATGTCACCACACAAGTTAGAATTAAATTTTGTAATTGCGTAAAATTCTCTAACTTATGGTACAAATTTTGTTACAATTTGTCCAACAGGGCTTGACCATAACATCAAATTCTTATAATACATTTCCACATTCACGATTATCGTATGAACGACACGAGTCGGCGATCGTTTCAAATTACAATATTTCATTCAGGACGCCATCTTGGCGGCGGCCGCGGCGGCCATCGCGGCTGCCTTCTTCTTCACGGCCAACGCTGTCCTCTGTTTGGCTTGGATCTTCAGTTTTTGGCTCTTAGACAGTTTCCTTTTCTTGTTGGCTTCGTTTGCCGCTGCTGAAATATTATTTAAATTTAAACATTTCAGAATGACTATCATAGTATATCATTGTATATCTTTGATTCTTTGGACGTATTTTTATCGAAAATAAGAATACAAAGGTGGTAATGCATTTAACGTCTTTGTTTCAACGTATGTATGTCTTTGAATTAAACTAATGTGCATTGATTTCTAATCTTGAGACACGAATGAGGTTGCAGCAGTCCCATGGCCTTTTAATGATCTTACTACTTCAGTGGCTAACCACTACTCCGAGATTCACCCTATATAGTTCCTGACTTTTCATAAGTCCTAAAAGCAATGAAACTAACAAAATTTTCAACTAAGTTGTCAAAAGATTTCATTAGTATTGGTTTGCAAAAGGTAAGGCAATATGCTCGCTCTATATGCGACTATATAATCTAACGCCCAAGTCCATTACGGGCACGACCTATATCTACAAATATGACGGTATACTCTGTTCAATCATAAAAGAAAACTTACCAACTGCATTCACTTGTCTGGTTGCGGCTGTTCGCGCGAGTTCGCCGAGTGTGTTCGCGAGCGCGGCGCCGAGCCGTGAGCAGTCCGACCGAGAAGCCGTGTGTGCACGTAGCGCTAGTGTGGCCAGTCTGTGTAGTAATTATTTAGAATTAGTTGAGCAAGAAACTTTTGTAGTTCTAGCGAGTGCCGCTAGATGGCGCTGTATTAAAATTCAACGGTTGGTCTTTTCATGTCGACAAAAACCCTAAAAATTTTTTTGCTTTTTAAATTTTTATTTCCTCGAAAACATACAGCTGTTCATCATCATTCGTATTCATCTAAAAACATTAATATAATTTTTTTTTTATAATAATACATGTTTGAATGTTTCTTTCAACGTGCCGTAACTTTTGGCATTAAGGACAATAAAACCTTTAAATCGCAACCTTAATCCACATTTGGCTCAATTCAGATATTTTAGAGTCGGGTACCCACCTGCCAGCCAAGTCCTGTTGTTCATCGTCCAGGTCGCATGTGGGCGTGGTGGTGTTCTTCGCCTTGTTGCCCAGCTGCATCTGCCACCAACGAGACTGCGTGATTTTATATTTCTGCTGTTATTCTATTGTTTACTCTGATTATTTTAGTAGGTAGCCTATTTATTTCATTATGGTTTATATAAAAGTGTCTAATGGTGAAAAAATCACTCGCCTAATGGCGCTTAATGGCTTTTACAAGCATAATCTGAAAGATTTGGAAGTGCATTGTGCTCTTCTCAAAAATAATGCTAGAATCTTGTATACGAAAGAATTGGTAACCTTTTATTATAATTAGGATTGCCAGGAATTGTATCAAAAATAATTAATGTATTTATAGATAAGAGATCATTCATAAATTACGTCACAAGAATTTCATGATATAGATCCCTCTCCCGTCTTGTCACACGTGATCATATTTGCGGGATACCCGCTTGGTGTGACGTCACATGTTTTGCACTTTTAAATATACTGACAGAGATAGAATATATTTTTAAGTTTTTTTGTTTACATTTACTATTCTGTGTTTTACTACAGAACATTTTGCCATGTGACATCATGAAACTTGTGATTCCACGTCCTCTTGTAATATAATTTCAAATTTCGTTGACCCCATCCCCTCTCTTAAAGTGTGACGAAATTTATAGAATGCCCCAAAACAAGTCACATTCATGCTCTTTCTTACTTCTATTTAATAATTATATCTAGAGTCTGCTAATATGACAGTTAGATATTATATGTATCGAAATAAATATTAACCTTGAAATTCTGCGGGCATATTCCGAATAAATAGCGCTCTAATGTCTGTTTGAATTCATCGGCGAACATCAGCGCAGCGCCATCTGTTGACTGCTGGAATAAACAAAAATATTATTATTAATCGAACTGAAAGGTCTTTTGGCAGGCCAATGCTTGATCCACATGCGTATTTGTGGGAAGGGTCCGTGCCCACCCCAGTACTGCAGTATTGTGTGTCGATTTTGAGGCAGCGTACTACCTACTACTATAATTTTTTACAACGATAAAATCATGTGAATTGGTGCCTGACATCATCGTCTATCATCGATCCTATATCGAAAGACGATAGGCTCTCCTACTTAAAGGTTTTTTTTAGTCAAGCACGATAAAGTGACCCCAATACACCTCATGGGAAGTAGAGTGGGTTCCAATAGAATGTCGACTGACGAGAAATGATCCCTCGGCAGTCAACACAATTATGCCGGCCGATTTGAATCGGATATACACGGGCTGATACGGGAATGTGGCACACTTACGTGGGCCACTATGGCGGGTTTTAACACCTTGTGTACCTACTGGGGTAATTAATGGAAGGGTTTAGAATAGGTAGTACTTCACTGCTAGCTTACTAGAATAGCCTAGTCTAGCCTTGTCAAGGAAGCATCATGCAAACTACACTCTCGACTTGTGACTAGTTCCTCAAGGCCATCAATATTTATCACTACAAATTCAACATTTCCTCATCTACATTCTCGTGTCAAAATTATAAAAAAATATAAAAAAAGATTTAGCGTGGTCAGGTGCCCCGTTTTATAGCTTAGCACTTGCCAAGTAAAATAACGAATCTACGCAAATGATTTTATATTTAACAATTTTTATTGTTGCATATGCTTATTTATTGCCTTCGCGACACTTCGCAGTCTACAGTGGTAATGAGCTAAATAGTTGCGAAATCATCAAAACCTTGTCATCATTTTGGGAAATACTGTGTCGTACGCGTCTATCTCTCTTGTTAAGGTCGATATATTTGCTTACTTTCATGTATATACAATGAAAATGCCCTTAATTTGACGGTTTGATGCTCAAGGACGTTTCTGTCAATAATTAAACTATTTTTGATATTAATTGTCTTCAAATCACAGGTCGATTCCAAAAAGTGGGGCATCTATGCCACCATTGCGGTATAATTATAATTAACAATGATAACACGTACTAAGACTGAAAGGTGCATGCCCGAATACACTTTTACTAGTTTATATAAATAATTCAATGTCGTCTATTTATAAAATGCAAACAAAAATAATTTTTAAGAGTGTTGAAATACGTCACTGTTTCATATGAGACTACATTTTTTAACAGATTCTCGTATATTTCTGAGGACATTGAACGAGTGCATTCAACGTAAATGCAATGTTCAAAATAAGATGACTAGTTAGTGTAAATACCTACTACATGGAGAGGTCTTTTCTGTTCTAGACTATTTACAAAAAGTCTGAATACAAATTCTACCTACCTTCAATCTATTGCGGGGTGAGCAATAAATTTTTGTAATGGTTAAACTGACAATGATAATATATAGAAATAAAAATATATAATTATATTTTTCGCTCATAGGCGTGACCATTTCGAAATTTAAAAAGAATATAAATACTTATATAATTATTATTAAAACCTCTTTCTTATTTTTTAAAACATTTGAATTAAGAACGGAGTTTATGATTTTAATTTCTTCTGTATTTGGTAGACAAAATGGTTTCTTCACAGAACAACCAATTTTCGCGCCCTCAACATACAGCCAATTGCATTTTCAAGATAATTTTGATGCCAAATGACCTTCACTCATGCAGTTTGCGCGAAATATGTGTTTATTTGAACAGGGCGTTAGACTTACGCGCTCGGTCTACGTAGGTATCCACTCAAACTTATTTGATAACGACATTTGGCAGACACGAGCGTTTATTACTGCGATTATCTTCATTGTATACGTCATTACAATAAAGCATTACATTTATCATTTTGAATCGTGTAAATTGCCTTTAATTTATGTGATATTTTAAACACTTCATCCGTACGGCACAAGACAACGACCGGCTTTGCGTCAGTTGTTTTTCAATCACCAGGTTTCTTCTAGTAGCTACGCTCAGGGTACATTTCTTTTACATATAGTTTATTTTTTCTTTTTTTATTGTGTTTATAGATTATAATCTCTAATTGAGTTATGAGGTACTATGGAGTTGGCAAATCCTTGACAAAAACCCGGAATTAAATAAAGAATAAAAAAAAACCATTGCGTTGAACAAAACAAAAGTTCAAAACATGGTTTGCTGAAGGTGTTATCTATTTCCAAATTAATAAATAATTTGATGTAAATCCGGAGTGAAAAGATCTTTGTTTCAAAAGACCACGGCTGAATTGCTTGGGATTTGAAGCTATGCCCGATATGACGAAAGACCCTACCATATTATGAAATGCATTGATCTCGGCCTCAGAGAGTAAGGCATAAAGAACACTCGAATCTGTAGGTTTGCTAAAAAAAACCGCGAAGATAAATCTCATGATAAATTCTCTCAATCAATGTGTAAAAATAAAATTCCCGAAAATGATGGATATCTCCGCCGACGGTTTAATGGTTTTCTGACTTGTGACGCATACGATACGTTATAAATAACGGTTATAAATATTATAACAGGTAACTAACTCGACTACATCGATAACCCAATACGCGCAGTGTTGCTCTACTATCGAAATAATTTACGCGAAATTCAGATAATGTTGAAGAAAGATTAGGTACAATTAACAATTTATTTCATGCATTTTTTTCCTAAATGATTCGAAATTGGTCTTTTAATATTTATATAATACTTAATTCATCCCTTCCCCCTCTATTTCCTGTATTTAGGTATTACTACTCTAGTTTAGTAAGTAAATATTAAAAAACAAATAAAAATTAGTTGAAAGTAAAAACTGTTCGTAAAATATTTTTAAAATCACAGGATGCGATAAAAAAACTAAATTAATTTATGAAATTTTTGCAAAAAATAACTTAAATTTAAAAATTATAATAATCGCACAGGATATGATTCATAAAACGTCAAATCAATAATTAAATAGAACGTAAATCGCGTCCTGCCTTCCCGCTAAATTGTCGGGCGGTCGTGGTCTGACAGCCCCGCGAGGCGTGTGGGCAACAAGCCAATGTAAATATTATAATATTATATTCGCTACAAGTGATACTGATTCAAGTGTATTTACGTACGAATAAAAATACAAAACATATTTTGATATTAGTTGTCTTTATAGTTAATATTTCCGTAGCTTAGAAAATTAGAGAAGTAAAACTTTTTGAATGTTTTGCCGGTGTTTTCTGTGTTCTATTTTTGAGGTGCAGCAGGCATTAAAGAATTAATAATACAACAACTAATTAATAATACTAAAATAATATTTGCAGTAATATACCCATAAATTATTTTACGTAGATTCACTGGTAGTAGGTTTCTCAAATGTGATAGTCCGCCTGGGTACGTACCACAGCAATGTCTATTCTGCCGCCAAGCAGCAACGTGTAGACATTGCACTATTCTGGTCTAAAAAACAGTAGTCAGTGTAACTACT
Organism: Manduca sexta; assembly: GCF_014839805.1. Taxonomy (NCBI): domain Eukaryota; kingdom Metazoa; phylum Arthropoda; class Insecta; order Lepidoptera; family Sphingidae; genus Manduca; species Manduca sexta. The sequence goes on from NC_051140.1 coordinate 698,923, forward strand.
GGACATAATAAGACTTAACATCTCATCTCTCAGGATGGCGAGCGCAGTGGAATATCCAACAATATTTTGTAATTCAAAGTGTAGGATAGTGTTTCTACTGTTTATGGGCGGTCGTATCGCTTACCATCAGGCGAACGGCGGGCTCGCTTAATCATTCAAGGCAATAAAAATAGTAGACAAATATAACCTTGTAACGTCACCGTAGTCTCATGGTAAAAATCGGGACACAACAGTGTCCGTCAAGTTCCGTAATAAATAACAATAAATGCCAACCTTATATTACAGTTACATAATACAGGGTTATATATTGTAACTAACCAATTGTAGTTACATATTTTATGCGCCCTGTGAATTGGTGGCATTTGGAGAATTCCACTACGGTATCCCCTGCCCGTCGTAAGAGGCGACTTATAAAGGCCACCGCGGACTTTTGTTTCGTATGCCGGAATTTTATTTCGTATGATTAATGCAAATTTTATAAATTTGACTCCCATAGAGTAAAACTAAAAGGCAAGTAGAAGTTTTTACATTAAAAATTTCCTTCGACCCACTTGGGTCTGGTGGTTGGTGGACAGACTGTGCAGTTACTATAATAATAATATAATATCAGCCCTGTATTATACTGTCCCACTGTTGGACACGGGCCTCCTATACTACTGAGAGGGATTAGGCCTTAGTCCACCACGCTGGCCTAGTGCGCATTGGTAGACTTCACACACCCTCGAAATTCCTATTGACAACTTCTCAGGTATGCAGGTTTTCCCCGATGTTTTCCTTCACCGTTAAATCAAGCGATAATTCGCAAAGAATACACAAATAATTTTTTTTGAAAAAATCAGAGGTGTGTGCCCTTGGGATTTGAACGTGCGGACATTCGTCTCCGAGTATAGGAGTAGATTGTATATAGTGTTGAGGACTCGGCCCGGCGGTCGCCCGATAGCAATATTTTATGACAATATGACGATATTAATAAAAAAAATCTGAGTAAAAGAGTTAATTTCACCCTGACATGATTTGTAAATAGCAGCTGTTTTGGCCTGATTAACATCATATTGTTTACACCATTTTATTACTCTTAAGCAACACTTTTAGTATCAAAATGTCTCTTCGCAGCCAAATCGTTGACTAAACATACAGACCATAGATTTGTATATATGTATCATTGAGTTCTTATTGGGCGAGGAGACGAAGGTCATTCAACTGTTTTTTTAGAGTAGGCACCCCTGCAATCAACAATGGGGGAAACCTGCGAATCTTGAATCCCCTGGCTTAGTGATTGAATGAATGAATCCTTCCTAGCCGAATTTCGGCCACGGCGGCCAATCTCAACGGAGATCGGCCAGGTACGCAGGAGATATAGTACACAAGTGTGTGCATTACACAGGTGCACTCTCTGTTCCTTCACTCTCATAGTTCGGTGAGACGGCAATCCGACATGACCGGAGAGAGATCAGGCGCAGGACCAACGGCTTTACGTGCTTTCCGAGGCACGGGGGTATCACACCGCCAACTTCCTGACTCCGAGCTGCGACTGAGTAATTTTTAAGATGGAAAAACCCAGTCACAATTATTTTGGCCCGACCCGGGATTCGAACCCAGGACCTCAGCGCGGCAGTCGTACTTGTACCATGTACACTTACAACTACGCCACCCAGGCAGTCAACTGGCTTAGTGATTACAGGGGCCAGGAGTAAAGTTGGAAAGGAAGTGCGGCGGAAGGAATGGAACTTTCTTAGGAAGGGCGGAGGGGAGGAGGGGAAATATTCGCGAGACCTCATAGGCCTTAATGTGTACTTACAACCTAGAGGTATACACAGTTAACTGAGTACCTAGAGCCGGGATAAACGTCCCCACGTATAGACGATATACGTAGAGGTGCTGGGAGGAAATAATTATACGGATAATAAAGAAATTTCATGATTCCTGAGAGGGTTGTGCAGTCATATAAAAATTTAAATTAATTTATTCCTTATTTCACGAGCCTATAAATGACTTGCTCTAAACTTTTTTTTTCTCTTCTCACTTTATCAGGTACTGTAGTTATCCTAAACTGATTGAAAAGAGCAACACCAGAGTTTCTTGTCCGTTCTTCTCTGGTGAAAACTGCTTTCCGAAGTGGTGGTAGAGTTAATATTGACGGAATCTAAATAATGTATAACATTTTACAGATTCAAATAAATTATTTCATTTCATTTCAATTATATAGGCATGCATGCGGCGTGGAGATCGCGCGCACAAGAACCTCGGGGGAGATCGTTTGGCTGGTTAGCGTCACTACTTGTCACAAACAGTAGGTATGTCATCCATAACTTGAAACGGAATGTGTCTGAGTCGACGTCGTGTGGCAGGTCGACCACTTCCGTATAATATGGTTGAGGAGGCCGATGGCTGGCACATACGTCATACATAATACTTGTGAACGGGTGCTGTTGTGTTGTACTCTGGTGATTTTGCTTAATATCTCGAAGTACAATAATTATTACTAGATTCCTAAGAAGGTTGGGCACTCACTGGGAATTTAATTGTTTTCAACTTTTTTGCGAATATATAAATAAAATGCTCTGAAAATAATAAAAAAAAACATTTTTTTTTCTTCTTTGTGTCAAGCAACACCTTGAGTAACAAAAGACTTCCTTGCCTATCCTTCTCTGGTGGAGCTGCTTTCCGAACTAGTAGAGTTAATATTGACGGAATCTAATTAATGTACACAGATTAAAGTTCAAATAAATAATTTCATTTCAATATTTCCACGAAATGTGGTCTGCAGATCGCTCTAATGATAATTAAATTTTACATAAATAAAGAAAGTGAAGTCAGCAGGAATCGGGTTATATGCACCATTTGGCACTGCTGTTTTTTATTTTATTTGGAACAAAAAACAACTGTACAAATTATAATTCTAATTATCTTATTAAATGATGATGATGATGATATTGGGTTCTTTTTCAAAAATTTCAACTTTCCCTAATAGTTGGTAACAATTTTAAGAATGTATGAAACACAAAGTATCTCTGTTACTAAAAAAGGCGTAAACATTTTAAACTAAGATCTCTGTAAAGAAGAATCAAGGTACTTATCTGTGAAGAACATTGTTGAGTAGAATACAGTAAAACCAGAAATAAATACCACCTGTTTAACGGAACAAAGCTGTGTAAACAAAGCAAATGGAATGCAAACTGCAGTAAAGAACTTCAAAGAGTAATGGTTTCCGAAAAGGATTGCTTTGATTTTGTTGTGAATACAATAATTATAATAAATCAATATATGAAACGGTGTTATGACTACTAACTTGAAGACTGAATGAATGAATTCCTCCTTGCTGACTTCTGACTATGGCGGCCAATCTCTGGATCAGCCAAGTACGCAGCAGATACTGTACAAGTGTGTGCCCAATACAGAAACCTGAGAAAAACTGGGCTCAACTCCTAGATCGAACAACAGTTTGTGTGACTGTGGCCGAAATAGGATTGACTCACGCGACGCGATGGACCGTCATCTCAGGCAGGCGGTCGTTTTTACTCAGACGCGTGTTCAGTGGAAAGAAATGGATTACTCCATTACAAGGCAAGTAAGACTTTATAAAATAAAAATGCTTTATTCATCACGAAGGAGAACATACCTTATTGGTGGTAGGTCTCTGATATGTGAGAGTTCATCTGGTTAGGTACCACCACAATGTCTATTTCTGACACCAAGCCACAGTGTTTAGTCACTGTTGTGTTCCGGTTTGAAGAACATTATAGCCAGTGTAACTACTGGACATTATAAGAATTAACATCTCATGTCTCAGGATGGCGAGCGCAGTGGAATATCAAACAATACTTTGTAATTCAAGGTGTGGGTTGGTGTTTCTGCTGTTTATGGGCGTATCGCTTACCATCAGCAAACGGCAAACTGGTCTCGTCATTGAAATAAAAAAAAAGAAGAATACATTTTGTTCATTTCTTGAATATAGAACAGTTCAAATATAATTCAAGTTTAGTTTAATAAAATTAAAAACAAACACTATCGCAACATTTTAACACAGCGCAAACAAATTTAATTTTATTTGAAGAATATTCGTGAATCTGAAAATTCGTTATTTACTCAGCGCTGCAATGAAGCCAGACCGATACGATTATGGTGTTATTTCAGAGTTTAACAGTGTTATGTTAAAAGCAAAATGCAGTTCAGTTTTATTAGCACTTTCACACATCAGCGGTGCTTCACTGAAAGATTTAACGCCGTGAGAAGATTCAAATGCATTTTCGCATTTGTATATTGATGGAACATTTTCGATAAACACAGATTGTAGAAATTTCAGTATCTACTCAGTTTTACCTAACTCATGTTCGTATTCGCTCGTTCAAACTTCAAAGTTGATATACGCCTTACGTTATTTGACGCCGCATTTATTGATTCACAATATATAATAATCATAATAATAATATCAGCCCTGTATTATATACTTGTCCACTGCTGAGCACGGGCCTCCTCTACTACTGAGAGGGATTAGGCCTTAGTCCACCACGCTGGCCTAGTGCGGATTGGTAGACTTCACACACCTTCGAAATTCCTATAGAGAAGTTCTCAGATGTGCAGGTTTCCTCACGAAGTTTTCCTTCACCGTTAAAGCGAACGATAAATTCACAAAGAATACACACATGATTTTAGAAAAGTCAGAGGTGTGTGCCGTTGGGATTTGAACCTGCGGACATTCGTCTTGGCAGTCCGTTCCACACCCAACTAGGCTATCGCCGCTTCACAATATGTTTCGGTTATTTATTGTATAAAATGATATTTTAAACATTGAAATATAATAAATTTCTGTTTTTATCGCGATTTTTTATATTATAATATTCTCCTCATGTTTCGAAGATTTTGCAGCCTTCATGGTCACGAGGGAGACTGAGGTCGTCCCAAAATGACAAAATTATAATATCTACCTACGTTTTAAAATAATTTTTGTATAATTTAAAAAACACGATAAAATTCGAAAATAGTTTTATTTCACTGTCTAACATTCGCGTAAACATAAGAAATCCATAACAATAAAAGGTTTTTGCCCGCTATACATTCTATCCGATTAATGATTACAAACTTTTTTAATAACGCTTTGAAGTTTTATGTTAGTGGTGTGTGAAATTCGGCATAGACATAAATATCCAATGGTGGCCTTAATTAATCCAAGGCGTTTCTAACCGATTGCCAAACCAGAGTTAAGAAAGAAAGAAACCTTATGTTCCCTTCGCCACCGCATAAAACCGCCACTGACAATACCCTAATTGAATTTGACCATTGTCTAGAAAGAAGTATATATGTTTTCATAACATTTTAGCGTAAAAATAAAAAGCTTTATTCATCACGTAGGCGAACATAGTTGCACTTGTGATAAGTCAAGGTACCTACATGAGAATATGTAGATCTGAGTGACCGAGTTAGTCGTCTATAGAATCCCACAAAATATGTCCCAAAAACCTTTAATAGTCGACTGAATTTAGACCAAATCTGAACCAATCCAAAAAAATAAATCGACGCCTTTGTCTACCCAGCGTAAGTAACAAACATTCCGTTCCTACATCTAAAATTCGTTTCATAATTCGCGTAAACCGAAATTGAATAATTTATGGAAGACTAATGTACCCATAAACAATGTTTCATGTTTGTGTTGTTGAAAGCACCACAACGCCCGCCATTTTGACGTCTTTGTTATGTTGCTCTATGGATTTTTAGCGAATGCAAAGTAAATGTTTATGGTACACTAATTATGTTGAAAGCTAGGTTTTTGCGGAGCTTACGCTTTCATAAAATGCGTAAAAAAAATTAAAATTGTAGGTAGGTAACCTAGATAACATATTTTTAATACCTACGAACTTTTTACTTTAAATACCTAAATATTTATCTACTTTAGAAAGTTATCATGGCCCGTGAATAAATATTAAAATCACAAGTCTCATCGTTTTTACATGACCCAATTATTATCTATCTATATCTCTATAGGTATATAAAAATTAATCCCTATTTCCCTTGGTCACACCATCACGCGTGAACGGCTGGACCGATTTCACTAATTTTTTTTGTTATTATCAGGAGAAGGTTCTTATGAAATAAAAAAATCAAAAAAATGCGCTGAAAATTAGAAAATTTAACAAAACTTAACGAAAATATTAATTTTATATAACTGTTAATTGTTTGAAATTACTGTCAGCGATTGACAGGCGCGCTGCAAATTCATAGTTAAGACGGGACAACGTCTGTGGAGTACCTAGTCTTGAGGATAAAACACCTATCGTTACGAAATTCTTAAAAACAAGCTATGACAAGTAAAGTCCGCATTATATTTTTCACGAAGGTTTTTCGCGGCAGAATAAATTTTGCTGCCGAGCATTAACAACGATAATTACGTTCCTTGATATAAATATAGTTTCCCACACAAGTAGCTGAACAAATTCAATACTTCAACACCATTAACTTTAATCGAATTATTATTTTTCCTTCATCTAACATAAACTCAACCCTTGAAAAAAACTAGAGAAAGATTATTTTTCAATCCTTTGAAGTTTACTTCAATGAAGAAAAACTTTGGTTGATAAGGACAAAAGTTTAAAGACGATTTATAATGCGTGACGTCATAATTAAAGAAGATCTACATATTATATTTACTCCAGAACAATTTCCACTCACTTCTAAGACTGACGATATTCCATAAGTAGGTACACTGAACAAGCAAAATTAACATTTGTTTTAAGCATGCGTCATGCGCAGTTTAAAGAAATATTTATAACAGATGTTAACTATATGGCACGTGTTAATCATTTCTAACAAGGTAAATTTATCATGTTAGTCTACCACGCCAATTTATAATTAATCACCATTATTAACTAACTCATGCATTCGACCGCTTCTGCACGAATCTGCTTCAATTAATCATGATTTGAAGACTTCAGGATTAATTAATCAAATGGCAGCAATTTATATCTGTTTTGAAAATAGGCTTTTTTGAAGTTATAGTTATTTTGGCGCGATAGGATAAAATGTTGAGAGTAAATTTTTACGTTTCGCGCGCACACCGTCACGAAAAACCGACACCATGAAATTAGCTAACCATTAGTTAAATTAATACATTATTATTTAATATATAAGTTTACAAATAAATTAATAATAAATACAAATAATAATTATTAAAGCCCGGGTTTTCTTTTTTACTTTTCGTTTGTTAGCTTGACAAGGGTTGGATTTACAAACACCGGATTTTCGGGTGAGAGCTTTAGGCGCTCGCAACCCTTGAAAATTAAGCGACCTTGCTGAGGACAGCCCACTAACGGGTTACGAGCCTCGACTCAGGACGGTCACTGGGAGAGAATGACATATCAATGATTAAGATTTTGAGTCTAAGAATTTATTAATTAACTAGGTATTATGCGGCTTACCCGGTATAGAAAACCTTTTCCACTAGAAATGTCCCTAAAATACTGTATTGAGCCGTAGTGCATAAGTACGCCGCACCAGTGTGGTTTTGAATTCGACGTATATTTTTTATATTTGTCACTTCAGAACTCAGTAATTTATTAACCAATTTATTTATTTTTTATTGGAAAGAATATACTTTAAGGTGGTAGCTCAAGGTCCATTTTCATACATTTTGTTTCGGCTTTAATCTGGGTAACTAAACAAGTATTGGCAAGTAAAGAATTTAAATTCACGTCTAGTTAGTGATTAGTTCGCAGTTGAAAGAAAAATGTAAAAATAATTAATAATCATGGATATTTCTGCCTTTAAAATTTCGTCATATTAAATTTTAAAGGCCGAAATATCCATGATTATTAATTATTTTTACATTTTTCTTCAACTGCGAGAACTAATCACTAACTAGACGTGAATTTAAATTCTTTACTTGCCAATACTTGTTTAGTTACCCAGATTAAAGCCGAAAAAAAATGTATGAAAATGGACCTTGAGCTACCACCTTAAATTAGTCCCAAATCATTTTTATCAAAATCGATTTAGAAGTTTAATTTTTTAAACTAAAATACCTGTAATAAATATGTCGGGATAAATTAATGAATGAAATTTTGCTTTCCTATAACTTTTTCAGTTATGTTTTGTTCGGTGGTATTATACTTATTTTTTGTATACCCATATAGCATCACGCCTTTTTTCATTTTCAGGGGTAGATAGAGGTGTAACACCTCAGCGCGATAGTCGCACCGATGTAATATAGGATAAGATCTTCTTTTGTATCGTTTGTAGGAACACATAACCACCAAAAGGAAGCATTTCAACTGTTTGCAATCTGTCTATAAGATATTAAGACCAGCTGTAAAGCTAATTTAATACATAAACAAATGTTCGAATGCGATGCTCAATTTTAATTATTGTTTGGTTTTTGAAGGCGGTATAATTTTTTAGTAAAACTTCTTTAGAATCGTTGTGATTTGAAACTCGATGAAAATGCGTCACGATATTTGAAAAAGGAACAGCGTCCAACCAGCCTGCATGGTTTTGCATTTCTTTATTCTTTTTTTAATATAATGTTTTTATTTTTTTGTTTTGTTAGACACAAGATAACATAATATAATGTGATTAATTAATAATTGATGTATGTACGACATACTGCATAAATATTAATATATTTAATATTATTTTTGGCCAAACAATTTTGATATTCAGTAAGGGTAGAATATGACGAGATTTTCCATTTGTACATAACATCTGTAACATGCATGTAACTTGTATTCAGCAAATAAATGATTTGATTTGATACACTAGGAGAAGTGTAAAAACCGTGGTCCCTTCACTATAGATCTGACATAACGTTGCCTCAGATTTCAACAAGGTCCCATATTAATTTCTATCAATCTTACAATGAGGTTTAAAATTACATACCTCACTAATACAAGGTCCTATGTTAATTTTTATCAATGTTACAAAATAGAATTTTTAAAATATTTGTGTAGGTAAAAATTTTAAAAGACAAGAACTCACGGTTCTCTCTTTGTTTATTTTTGGTATTATTTGCAATTTCACTGATAGAGACATAGAATCATGTGATATAAAATTCAATTCTATATACATATAAGAACCTTCTATTAATGAGTCAGCGAAAGATATCGCCGAGAACACAACCTTAGACTATTACTAAAGCACTAGAAATAGATTAATTTATATTATTAAAAAATATTACACTTATATTTATTATAAATAATGGTAAGTAGAATAATTTACGACGCAAAAACTATATAAATCTTTCAATGTTTTGAAATACTAGTGTTTTATCATCCATTATGGTGCAGGATAATAAATTGGCTTCCATTGGTTAAACAAAACGAATACTTTATAAACCAAAAGTATCAAGATTTATCGGTATTTTGCAAAAAAATCTCATGTTAAACAAATGAGCAATCCTAATGGACTTCTCAGTTTATTTTAACAAATAAAAACACAACACGCGTCACGCCTATATCCCGTAAGTAGTCGGCAAAGATGCAACTATCTGCCATTTTCAATAAACGATCCCAATCGCTTATCGATCTCAAAAATAGACCAATCTCGGCAAAGTATTTTTGACATTACAAATGAGTTATTGTGATTGGTTCATTCTCGGAATCGGATTTAAGATTGTGTTTGGAATCGTTTATTGGAAACGACTGTAGGACGCCTAGTTTTCGGCAACTTTGTTCCGTTCATAACGTGGTAGGGTGGCGCGTATCGCCATAAATAATAATAATAATAATAATATCAGCCCTGTATTATATACTTGCCCACTGCTGAGCACGGGCCTCCTCTACTACTGAGAGGGATTAGGCCTTAGTCCACCACGCTGGCCTAGTGCGGATTGGTAGACTTCACACACCTTCGAAATTCCTATAGAGAACTTCTCAGATGTGCAGGTTTCCTAACGATGTTTTCCTTCGTTAAAGCGAACGATAAATTCACAAAGAATACACACATGATTAGAGAAAAGTCAGAGGTGTGCCCTTGGGATTTGAACCTGCGGACATTCGTCTGGCAGTCCGTTCCACACCCAACTAGGCTATCGCCATATGGAGCACAAATTCCAGACTCTGCCTGATCTGAGATTCGAATCCGTGAGCTTAGAGCGATGTTGTAACGCGCTTGCAATACAACTAGAATCACCATCGCAATAAGGCAGTTTCTTTAAAACGTGCACAGCAAAGTGACTCCACAGCACCTGATGGTACGTGGAGTGGGGTCCAATAGAATGGCGACTGACGAGAGATGATTACCCCTCGATAGTCGTTACAATTATGCCGGCCTGTTGAACCGGATATACACAGGCTGATCCCGGAACGTGACACTTACGTGGGCCACTATAATAATAATAGAGCTTTATTTAATTCCATACAGATTAGATTTAAGTACGTATACATAAAAGACATTATCAATTAATTAATTGTATTAAGCATGCAACACTTTCTATTTACAAAAGTTAAGTTATTTAATTCAAATATTAATTATCATAATTTTGTATATTTGTTTGTTTTTTTAATATTTATTTTCTGTATGGACCCCGTTCGTGTAAAAGGCTTTTACTCGTGGGCCACTATAGCGGATATAAAATATATCCGACCACCATCATAGTTTAAAATCTTCTTTAACAAAATTTAGTGGTAAGATCACGTTATAAAGTGAAGATAGAATGAAATGGCTGGATGGACCGGGTCGACCGGGGTATTACCACTGTCTTAGAAATCAATGTTAAACAACACAGGGAATTCCTAATATTTCGCATCGTCGGTTTACTGCAAGAACTCACTAAAGGCAAAAAATCATTAAGTACAGTTTATAACGCCCTAATCATAATATAATATTTAACATACTCACTAGATTTTAAAAATAAAAATTATATCTAAGATGATAGAGGGAAAACAATATAACTTAAACTAAAAGCGGCTTAATTTATACTTTTGTATTTATCAGTTAATGAGATCTTGCAGTAAACAGACGGTATGGTAGTAAAACTCTCGAAGGCCTGTCATTATAAGCACTAAAGTTGCGTATAGTTCATTATAAAGTATAGCTCAAAATGACGAGAACTTAGCATACTCATAAAGTTAGTATGTCTTTGCAATTCAAATCTTGTTTATTATTTACGTGAGAACTACCTGGTCATATCGTTATGGTTGTTCCTATAAAAAAAATGGTCTGAAAATACGCAGAATGTTCTAGATTTTCTCGTGAATCACATAGCTTCTGGCGGGCACATCAAAGGATTCGAAGACGCGAAGCACGACTCTACATTAAACGCGCAAGATTGTCTCCAAGGGAATTTACGACGGTCGTATAATTTTTTAGATGTTATATTCCAGAATTTCTGATTGCAGACGTTTATGTAATTAATGAAATTTTATTGCTGATAATATAAATAAGAATTGATTTATTTTTTGACGCCGATGTTTATTAAACTTCCTTTGCATTTCTACAGTTTTTTTTAAGTTTTATTTACTGGCCATTTATTCCATTGTTCTATTTTTAAATAATTTTTTAATCTGTAATTTTAATTAGTATAGTTTCTTTAATAATTTTGATTGTCGATCAACGTTACTTAATGAGGTCACAAATCTCAATGGGACCTGCATCAGAATACCAACATTATACACGGGCTGAGAATCAGGAGGTGTTGTATTCGATTCCTAGATCCTATTGGAATGGGACTAGAATTTGGCGAAAGAAGACAAACTAACATGAATTCATCATTTAAATTTATTGCGGAGGTACAGGCAAAGGCTTAGCTGTCACCGTATTAGCCTTGTCATTTTATTAGTCTTTTTAGGCTCCTGAGCTTTAGGGGTGCCTCTTGGCCCATACTTACATTAAACTAAGCGGGTAGCTAAAATTTCGTACTGCCTTAAAAAGCCCCAACAAATTTTGACAGGGCCCGCCTTTGACATGTCAAACAAACTCTTCAGCTTTATACATTAAAAATATAAAGACGAAGGTTTATTAGAATCCTTTGAAATCTAAAATATGTTTTGCCGATTATTTTTCCAGTTCTTTAAATAATAATTTAAATTGAGTTCCGTCGGCTCCGCGCTCCCCACACGAGCTCCTATTATTTCAAGAATAAGCAGGTGTCAAAAATATAATTTACTATTTTTATTATATTATGTATTTTGCATCTAAACTTATTACTTTGGTCTTTAAACGTGAGTAGTGTTTTTTAAATAATTACATTAGATATTGATCTAATACTTTACCGGCAGATATTTATTTTTTAAATTATTAAAAAAATAATAATAATTGAAAGTATGTTCTTGGGCGCACAATTTTATTTGTAACAACGAAAATATGCAAAAATATATTATTATCATAAATCAGAATATTAAAAAATAAGGTCTATGTACTTATGTATAATGACAAGATATTTAATAATTGTTAACAACCGTATAAAATATGTTGAAATAAATAACAAATTAATTAAAATAAATTTATTTTTAATAAGAAAAAATATGAAAATTAGGTCCTAATTAATTTTAAAAATGGAATTAATAATTATGCGTGCTTATAAAAAGTTAAATAAAAAAAAACAATACCTTTTTAATTTTCTCCGGTTTCACCTCGGCGGAAGATTCTGTTTTATTTTCCGTAATTTTCGCATAGCACATGCACCACATTAAAATCAACACCAAACAACGCGATTTAAATTTGAACGCCATTTTGGAAAGTTTTGTAACTGGCCACAATTATTTTTTTAAACCAAAGACAACTTTATTATTTTATAAGGCTAAGTTTCCAGACGACTGGAGTGTGTAGCGTAGACTGCAAGTCTGAGGTATTTATAGAATCATCGACGAGGCGGTGATGTTACACGCTTTGGGACATATAAACGTCAATAAACAGTGTAAAAATGGACGCGGGACGCGTTAGATTCACTGCGGCCTGCAGGACTACTGATATCTGATGGTAAACAATAAATCTTGTATTAATTACTAACAATTTACTTATTGGATAATGGACAGTCCGATAACGGAATAATTCCTTGCTCCATAGACCTAATCCTTCCTTTTTAGAGCAATAGATGTTAGTAACAGGACTTAACAGGCCCAATTTGATCCTGAATTTTTTTCCACTTTTTTATCAAAAATACTTTATTAATAAGGAGAATAAACATACGCAATTCCAAGAAATGGACAACGCAACAGCTGCTACATTGACCGTGTTTCAGTTCCCAAATTCTCAAGACCTAAAGTAAGTATAAAGATATCTACAATGGGCAATTTATATTCGGAAATTATAATATCTGTCACCCAAGCAATCCAAAAATTTCTCGTAGTTATTTCAAGGTCAAGAAAATATGAAAACGAATGATTTGTATTAAGAATGATAGGTATTTTTCAATCTCCAATACACCAATATTTTTAAAACATGAAATTCGGAAAAAATCTGCGTTAAATTTTTTAACCAACCAAATTTAAAATAAGTTATAAATAAAAAAACAAATATATACGACGCCCACGCAACTAATTTGTGCTGAGTTTGTGCGCCAAACAATGAGTCCACGTGCGTCACACGATTTGTTCGCCACTCGTTAAATGCACCAGCTCTTAACACACCGCCATGACGCGTCATGGCGGTGTGTTAAGAGCTGGTGCATTTAAAAATTATTGTAAGTTGTAAATTATTCTACTTACCATTATTTATAATAAATATAAGTGTAATATTTTTTAATAATATAAATTAATCTATTTCTAGTGCTTTAGTAATAGCCTAAGGTTGTGTTCGGGGCGGTATCTTTCGATGATTCATTAATACAAGGTTTTTATATAAAAAATTGAATTTTATATCACATGATTCTATGTCTCTATCAGTGAAATTTCCAATAGTACCAAATATAAACAAAGAGAGAACCGTGAGTTCTTGTCTTTTAAAATTTTTACCTACACAAATATTTTAAATTTCTATTTTGTAACATTGATAAAAATTAACATAGGACCTTGTAACAGTGAGGCAACTTTATGTCAAATCCATAGTGAAAGGTCCACGGTTTTTTACACTTCTAGTTTAGATCTTCAAATCAAATCAAATCATTTATTTGCTGAATACAGGTTACATGCATGTTACAGGTGCTATGTACAAATGGAAAGTTTCGTCATATTCTACCCTTACTGAACGTTCAAAATTTTTTGGCTAAAAATAATATTTTAATTTTTTTATCATTGTTTTGAATGACGAGACGAACTTGCCGTTCGCAAGGTAAGCGATACGACCATAAACGGTAGAAACACCGTCTAGCACCTTGAATTATAAAGTATTGTTTGGCATTCCACTGCATTCGCTATCCTGAGACGTGAAATTTAAAGTCTTACCATGTCCAGTACACTGATTATGATCTTCCTCGAACCGGAACACAACAGTGACTACACACTGCTGATTGGCGGCAGAAATAAACAGCAGTGGTGCCTACCCAGGTGGGCTCTCACTTATGAGAGACTTACCACCAGTGACTAGGCGAAAATGGATACATCTTCTAATATTCAGATCAACCCTATATCATATATACTGTATAATACACAGACCTATTCTACTGAGAGGGTTTAGGTTAGGTCGTATACCACCTGTTCGTTGGCCAAATTTCTTTTTCGTATTATTTTCTGTTAGGTACACATAAAATAATTAACAAAATCAAACATAGGAAACTACCCTATTAATAGCTTAAGAAATTGAGGTTTGCATGTTCAGTTGTTGGATCAACAGTCCCTCTGTGAACTGTCTGCTAAGTTGTCGCTACTTACCAAAACTTTTAAATCAGTAACCTATTTTTCGACATATTGATCTGTTAATTATAATTGTCACTGAGTTTTTCCATCTTAAAAATTACTCATTTCTAGCTCGGAGTCAGGTAGTTGACGGTGTGATACCCCCGTGTCTCAGAAAGCACGTAAAGCCGTTGGTCCTGCGCCTGATCTCTCTCCCGTCATGTCGGATTGCCGTCTCACCGGATTGTGAGAGTGAAAGGACAGAGAGTGCTTGTGTATTGCGCACACACTTGTGCAATATAATATCTCCTACGTACCCGGCTGTTTTCCGTTGAGATTGGCCGCTGTGGCCGAAATTCGGCTCGGAGGGATTCAATTATTATATTTAACCTGTCAGTGCATGGTCTCTTCGCAGCTGTGTGTAGTATAACCACATGCGACAGTTTTGTAAACAAAACTAAATAATTGAATAAAAACTTTTGTTGGACTGAATGGAGATGACGCTTGACATAAACAAACATATTTAATGTTATCCTTATGCCAAAGGGACGGAGAAAGGAAGCAGAAAAATATAGAGTACTTCTAACTAGCTGTGTGTCCAATAAGATTTGATAATTTCGTCTTCACGGGGATTATCGAAAATTCATTTTTACTACTCATTTTTAACTAAAAAGGTGAGGAATTCGTCCTAAACATGTTTATAAATAGGCTTACCATAATTACGAAGAGCCAAACCGGGACGCAGAAGAGAAAGAGGCTCATTTTCATTTTGCTGCAGTCGGTATCACTCGTTCTCGCTCGCTTTTGTTGCGTCTTTGGCGCGGGTGGCACGGCCGGCGCAGCGGGGGAACGATTGGTTGGGGTGTCATGTCGGTGCTGTTCAAGTTTGACCGGGACGCCGGGACAGGGATCTTAAACCGGGACTATCCCGGTCAAACCGGGACGTATGGTTAGCCTATTTATAAAGCCACTGGTTATAAGGGTAACGGTTAGAATGTTTCGTTATTTTCCAATAAACAGCTGCAATGTCACCAATAAGACTTGCGCCTGCGCAACCCGTCCATATTCTAATCACTAACATTTAATCCACACATTATTTGACGGAACATACCTGTTTGTGCCTCTGCTTACCTCTTTCGGTGATAGAGGCGTTATGTGAGTTGTTTTATATTTAAGCCAACTAAGTTTTCCGACTTGCAACGAAGTGATCCTCACTCACTTCGTCACATCAAGGATTCTAGCCAAGATGCCTTTGTACAATTGTCGCTAATAGAAAACAAAAAAAAATGTATGGCAATAACATATCCTTCTTATTTATACGAGCACGGCAAAGTGACCCCACTGCATCTGGTGGTAAGTGGAGAGACAAGAGATGAATACCCCTCGACAGTCGACACAGTTATGCCGGCCTGTTGGAACCGGATATACACACGGTGATACAGGAACGCGACACACTTACGTGGGCCACTATGGCAGGTTTTACCAGCTTGTGTATGGTCGCTATCCGGGCGGATTTAAAATATATCCTACTACCAGCAAAATATCCTATATAAGTCTATCGTTAGGATATTTCATTCTCGTATATAGCGTTAGTGTTAATGATTGTAGCAAGACTTGGCTACGATCACAAAGCCGCCGGCAACTTTACTGTATTGCGCATCATCATCAATGCATTAGAGAGCATCAGTAAAAGTAAGTATATTCATTAAAAACAGATTCATAATATTAATCTAAGCCGGCCTCATTATATTCCTAAACAAAGTAATCCTCCATTGTTTTTCAAGCTTTATTAGCTTTAAAGATGATCATCAAAGAATATTCCTATGAAATGATCGTAAAACGGAGAACGCCAGACGCCATTTGTGGTTTTTAATGCTAGTTTGATGTCTTTATAAGTTTAATAACAATGTTTGCCGTAAAAATGTTGTGAATATCATGGATTGTTTTATGTTGCTCGATCAATCAACGCTGAATATAAAGGGTTATGTTAAGCGAATGGGAGTTACATTTAATAAAAAATGTATTGAAAACGTTATTATCAATTTCTGACTTTAAAAGTTCTCAAACTTCGGATGGTACAATAGCCTTTTAATTTTAATAAATCAAATCAGTTGCCACATGTCATGTACGAGCATTACTTCAGAACGGCTCGATCGGCTGGACTGATTTCTATTTTATTGTGATCCTAATCATCAGGAGGATTGTATCAAAGAATAATTTTGTAGAGTTAACTGGGAAAGACGGGAAGAGTGGCTAATTGGGTGATATTTTTGTATGATTTTTTTTTCGTTGACGCTAATCTCCGAAATCACGGAACCGATTTCAATGAAAATTGCGAGAAATTAGTTAGTTCCAGCTTCAATTATAGAATAATTTTCGAGACCTAAAAATTGAAAAATAGTTTACATGAGTCTGGTCTGGTCTGGACCAATGTGGTCTACGGGAGGACCATATTTCATATGAAATATTGTGCCAAAAATCGTTATGAATGATGAATATTTTCAACAAAAATCCCAGTTTCACTACCCTGATTTTGTACTTTAGTACGAATGGGGCGTGTGTGTGAGTGTATTTCTGACTCTTAGAGTAATAATAGTGGCGTATAAAATTAAAATTAAGTAGTTATTACTGATATTTTTATTTTATCTGCACGGTCAACAAACATTTTTTTGTGTTATTTTACTTCTTATTATACTATACACGTTGGTTTGAAATGTTTGGCACATTTGGTAGTTTGTTAACAGCAAACGTAGTGTTCTCTGAATGGGCTTGAAGGATATTCGGCACATAGAAAAACCACGTCTTGGGTAACAACTTTTAATTCCGGAAAAGTACATAGCGGAATATCGAATTAGACATAAATTCATTTCGCACCTATTTGAAATTACTCAATGTTTTCAGGTTTTTTTTTCGACACACATTAAAAGTAAAATTTAAAAATAAAAGACGTTAAATTGCCGAAAACCCATGTCTACCGACGCGCGTCATAAAAAAAGCAAAAATAAACGTTCGGAAACTATGAGTAACATCATAATGTTATATTTGGCGTTACAAAAATAACACGCGCTAATAATCGTATCTCGGGCCGCATTAACGTCCATAGAGTTTAGAAAATTTCATTGTAAACGCATATAAAACGTGGTTTAACGAGCGTTCGCCGAAATAAAGTCTTCGCGGTTGAGGTTTTAGAACGCGCGCGTAGAAAAACAATGTTTGACAGCTCGTTAATTTTGGCGGGAAAATAGCTTTTAGCGGAGATTTAAAAAAATGGTAATCTTTTTGATAAAGTACGTAGTAATTCTGTAATTTAGGAGATTAAGACAAAAGTCACAAAACTTACATCCGGTTATTGTATATAATAAGTTTGTTATAAAGATACATCTAACCAATGAGGTTTTATAAATAAAAACATCTTAGCATCTAACTTCTTTTTAAGAGAATAGGGTAAAGCTTTTGTTGAAAACTGTCCTTATAGGTTTGCTCTCAGATATATACACTTTATCTGTAGGCATCATATTATGTATCCCGTAAAATGATGTTTGTATTCAGTACTTAACTAGAAATCATAAAAGTCTTTGATCATAGTACTAAACTGAAATATAAGTCATAATAGAAATCCTGGACTTTGTTTTTAAGACAGATTCTTCTTAGTCGTCTGAAGGTATCAATTTTTATTGCTGCGTCAGGTATTTGAAATCGTCTACATATATTTACTGATTTTTCCGACGCAACGGTCAGCGTAGACAATATTTTTGTGTAGGCCGCTCGGTTTATGCCCTCTCGTATGATTTGAGTGCGGGTGTCTATTTTGCAGGAGGTAGAAAACGACCCCCTATTTGGAACTATACTAACCCTAGTGCACTACCGAACCTGGGTGCCTGCCTGACATATTGGAGTATCCGGCACTGATAGCTGTAGACTCGCACCCTATCACATCATAAAGGTTGGGTTACCCTACCTATTGACAGTTATATTATCGGAGGTCCAATAAACTCCTTCTCTTTTCTCCTCCGGCCTCCACCCTCTTCCTCTTTCTTCTCCTAATAAATACCACAACATTGTCATTCCTATATTTCCTATTCGTCTCTAGAAAACAACTGCTGTTTAATCACAATTACTTATTTAGTAGGATCACTACGTAAAAATTTACTTATTATATTGCGTCAATGAATTACTTACACCCAATTACGCATCTAGTTTTGCTAACAATAAAATATAATGCAAAAGTATTTGACGGTTGATAAAGTACGTTTTTTGATAAATGTACAAAATACAAGATTATTGCGTTTAAAATACGACAAAAAGCAAGGTCGTGGAAAGAATGTATTGTTTATACTTAACAATATTTATTTAACACATTAGCTAGATTACGATTTGTGTTTGCGTTGACAGTTTGTTTGTTTATTTTTCTTTTCTTCTCTTCGATCAACAATGTACGGATATTCACAACATTTTGGTGTTGTTAAACGTACCTACTCATAATAATTTCGTCTCATATTGACTAATGTTTGAAATACTTAGATATATAAAAGAAAACCTTGGATCATTGTTGATTAATTTCAAAGTATTTTAGACTACACACTGCGTTAGAAATAGACATTGCGGTGGTACCTACCCAGATGGACTCCCCAATATGAGAGACCTATATACTAGTAAACCTAAGGAAGTTCTGCATACTTAATTTTCCTTATACTGGGTCATTTTGACATTGCGGTAATAATTGTAACTAAACACTCTACTTTACCTCTGCTAATATTGTGCCAAAAATTATCCAAAATTAACGAACATTTTATCACGTCTGCTAAAGCACACTGCTGCTTGGCGGCAGAAACAGACATACTGGTAGTGCCTACCTATCCAGGCGGACTGCCACATATTAAAGACCTACCACCAGTAAATATGGAATGAACCCTGAAGCGCGAACTAGTGCAACATGGAATCAATTGAGAGCGTGGCCTGGCTGGGTTCCAGCTTTTTCTATATATTCCATGGACTACACTATTGCCGCTGGACTTATAACGCGGTGTTATATAACTAAATATATTTTTACTGTAACAAAACTATGATTTATTTAGTCTGTACAAAAATACTTATACAAGTTTTTTGTGAATGAATGAAGAGACAACTGGTCTATTAAAGATCTATTTTAATGAGATAAACGGGGAAATCTAAAGTATTGCATCACACTGGCACATAAACCCGATATTTATAAATCAATCCCACTTTTAAGTAGGATCTCAAGTAGACGTCTAATGTATTGAATTATTTAATAACCAACGCTTAAGTTGTCATTTAAGAGCTTGCCCTCAGCTGAGTCAAATGTTTAATAAGCAAAAATCAATCATTGGGACTTAAGGTATCATTTGAGATGTATTTGTTGCTTAAATAGCGACGACCGACAGACTTTAGTTAGACAGCGTATCAGCTGATGTCGCACTTGAGAGCGAAACTTAGTTGCATCAGTAATACGGTCCTAAGCGTTTCGCTTAACACACCACCATGCCTTTATCTTCGAACAGGTAAGCGGAGATATAAGGGCCAAATTTTCGCCATGTATGTTACATTCCATGATGTGAAAGGAGGCGAGCCTATCGCCCTACTGGGCACAAATTCTAGACTGATACCGAGTAGAAAAACTCAGATTCATTGCCCGACCCGGGAATCAAACCCAAGACCTCAGCACTACAGTCGTACCGTAATACAACTACGCCACCAAGGCATTTTACAAATCGGAATATCAAATAAGACAATACTTGCACACCACTATTGAGCGTAAATATGGACGCAACAGTAGAACAGTTTAGAACATGGTTGGGACAA
Organism: Manduca sexta; assembly: GCF_014839805.1. Classification (NCBI taxonomy): domain Eukaryota; kingdom Metazoa; phylum Arthropoda; class Insecta; order Lepidoptera; family Sphingidae; genus Manduca; species Manduca sexta. The sequence continues at coordinate 719,439 of NC_051140.1, forward strand.
ATAAATTGATATTGCTGTCTCACCAAGACATAATGTGATGTTCTTTTAAGTTGTGGTATGTTACTCGCAAACCCAGTCGTGTAGCGTGGATTTGTGGCGCGCCGGACGCCTTTCTACGCCCTATCCTAATCTACGCCCAGGCGCCGGAGAATAAAAAAATACCCTTTTAATCCAAAAAAAGCACCACACAGTGATTATGAAGCATAATTTCAAATTTTGCCTATTAAGGACAGTGGAAAAACAGCAGGTGAACCATCAGCCCTTTAAAACTTATATAATAAAAATCTTAGGTGTATGTCAGAGTATATTGTACAAGATTACATAGCAGGATACTACAGTACAAACTTACCCCCTTATTCATAGACGTTTTTTATCTAACGATCGAGTAAAGCTGTGATAACAAGTCTGTTTCTCAGTGCTGACGGCATGGCAGTGTTCTCAGTGCGTAGACATAGGGCCGTTGTGATTGGCTAATATTGAGATACAACAATAATAGCCAATCACAACGGCCCTATGTCTGTTTCTCAGTGCCGTTGGGCACTGAGAAACAGGCTTGTTATCACAGCTTTACTTAGCCCTTAGATAAAAAACGTTTATGAATAAGGCGGTTAGTATTTAGACAATTGAAAAGCCATGTCATAGACAGGACGGGAACACTCAAAATTCGACATTCACACCGCATCACACAGTTCAATCAGACAGCGATCGGTGTAAATCTATTTTTTCTGTACATCTGGCATTCGTCAGGCAATAGGCTGTCACATAAAACACGTTAGTTATGGCCTTTTGCCGTTTTTGTAACGCGCACCTGTAAGACATCAAATTGTATTGTAAACAAAAAGTTTACTTCTGATTGTATCAAATGGCAAGACCATTTTGTAAAACAATGACTACTCTGCCGCGCTAAGCGCAAAAGCGGTATGTCAGGAAAACCTTATTTCGAGATAATCGAAGTTTTGTAAATATAGTTTTATAGTTTTGTATGTAAAACTGAGATAGAGGTTTTTAAGGTTTTTTTAACAAGTTCTAAACAAGATACCGTTATTAAACTAAGTTCATTGGATGGGCATTTCTTTAAGCTATCTGACGACATAAAAATCAAGATTTAGATTTTATTTGAGCTTAGCACGGCAATACTGACTCGACTCATTGTTATAAGTAGTTATTGTAATCAGACGTGTGAACAGTTCTAAAATCGCTTTTAAGATGGTCCTACAAAAGTTCGTAAGACAAGAAATTATTATCAAAAACTTTCCGATAAATTAGTTAGCTTCTTTAATAATTTTTCTCCATCAACAAATATACTTAACAATAAATAAAGATTTAGAACTCAAAAACCAAAGTACCTATCTATTTAGATTAATTGATTAAGTAAGCCTATGCCTGCCTACTGGTAGGACCCGAATTCTAACTTCATGTCGGACAACTTGTAAGCTCCGAAATATCCAGAGTGGGCAAAAAGGATGGTTGAAAAGACAGCCAAATCCGTTCCTTAACAATGATGCCAACCCGACATCGGACGATGATATCATAAAACAAACTACAACGCAGTTTCCTAATCCGACAATGCCGCTTAATCTCAATAGGTACAATTGAATCGCGAATCAATATCACTTGGACGTATAGAGGTTACATTCGACAGGTCGGCAATGAATCTACATTAAAGATGGTATTGCCAAACCAAACATTGGGGGGAATGCACATGATATAACACAAAGACACGGGTTAAACTTGTATATTATTCATTTGTATGTTGAAATTGTAATGGCGTCTGTTGAAAGATTTGAATTCAATTAGTATTTTCAATTAGCTTGCTGTCGTATTGATTAACCGTAAACTAATTGAATTTAAATTTAAAATACTCCCATGACTTCTTTTAAAAATAATATTTAATACTAATAATTTAGTACCATATTTACTTACCGTACAATCGGCCTGTGCGAGCTTCTATGTAGGTCTCAGCCGCTGCTCTACATAAGGACTTCTTGGGCTATAGACCTGGGCTCCGTGGTTATATAGGGCCCCCAGTCCCGATTAAAGACAAAAGACACTATAGCAAATAAAAAAAAAGTTTATAAGAGTGTAGTTAATACATAATCAAAGCTGTTGATTTCTTTTCTTACAATTTCTTATAGTTCTTTGTCTCTCCGTCATATTAAATGAATAATATATTTACTATCCTATTTTTTATCCTATACCGTGCACCTACATCGTTTTTGACCAGATAGCGATTATTTGATTAACAAGGCAAATCCTTAAGCTATAGAATTAACTCATGACCACACAACGCTGAGACCGTTCCTACCAGGTCAGGTAATTTCTGGATCCCGCCAGGGACTGCGCCCTGTGCCTGAGCACTGCTGGCACTGTCCTACTGACGGCACTGATCTTGTTTGTAGTTATTGAGTTAAATCTTAATATGCACATTAAGTACTCGAGTGAAGACCACGTACCGGCAAGCGCAGCGTTGGACATCCACCGGCAAGGTGGACAGACGACTTGATAAAAGTCGCAGGAACACGTTGGATGCAGGCCGGCTTCGACAGGTCTGTATAGAAATCTTTGAGGGAGGCCTATGTTCAGCAGTGGACTTTATGTGGCTGATGATGATGATTCACGCATCCAGTCATGCCGTAATTATCAGTTGTGGACATAGGCGGCTTTACCTATTGTGCAGGGTGTCCGCTGCACACGGGCACAATGTGTTAGAAGGCGCCGAGCGCCGCTCGCGACACGTTCAGAGACATGCGTCGCTCTTGACACAGGCGCTTTCAAACAACCTACGCCCGTTCTAAGGCCGGCGAGCGGCTTCTTTACTTTACACATTACTTAACTTTTGATTTAATAGTATCAAATTTATTAAAGCTTACATTGTCTCCTAGGGGGCGCCAAGGAATTTCTTCACAGACGGCATATGAGCTAGAGCCGCCTCTGGTTGTGGAGTTACAATTACTATAATTTCGTTTCGAAATATATAAATGAGCACACAGTGTAAACTTGTATAACTTGCTTTTGACTGTGTAAAACTGCTTTCTTGAAACAAAATGGCGTTTTCCGTTAATAATCCCCGTATATTCGTACCGCTAATCCATATAAGTTAGGCGAATAGTTTCATAGCTAAGCTTTTACAGAGCTCGCATCCGGTAAACTGTAGCACATTGTTGTTTTACTTGTGGCGCCATCTGTTGGCACTAGGAAATAACGCGACATTTTGTATTTTTTTTTTGTACCTGTTATAAATTTCGCGTATACTATTATTATGTCAGAAATAGATCTTCTAGTACTCGACTTCTAGTTCTTCTGAGTAGTCTGTGTCAAAACTTATGAGTAATATCTACTTTGCCCACCTTGCTCTATTAATTTAGTATTTATGCTGTACAATTTACATAAGCTGTTGACGGTTTTTTTTTATTTTTAAGGTTGAAATACTTCTATACTCTTTTTTTATATATCGGCAAATTTAAAAGAAATATTTATTCATTTTGTGCAGATGTAATGAAGAGGTCGATTGCAGCGCTCGCAGTGGACAAAAGTTGAAACACCATAAAATATATTTTGTTAGATAAATTACTTAAGTATATTGCCATTTTTTTGTGATTTAGAAGAAAACTTGTTAATTTGATCACGCAGTTTATCTAACTTCCGCTCATATTTAGATCTAAGCTCTAAATAAAAATTATTTTATTGTTGAAGAATGCACTCGTTTTACACAACTCCAAAGAAGGGAGGTTAAATAACTTTGGTTTTAATGTTTTCTTAGAGTATTAATTCAACCTATTTTACGTAGATCCGCTGGTGGTAGGATATATTTCAAATCAGCCTGGATTGCGACCACCATACACGAGGTGTTAAAACCCGCCATAATGGCCCATGTAAATGTGTCGCGTTACGGGATCAGTGTATATTCGGTTCCAACGAGCCGGCATAATTGTGTCGACTGCCAAGGGGTAATCATCTCTCGTCAGTCGACATTCTATTGGACCCACTCCACTTACCATCAGGTGCAGTGGGGTCACATTAGTTTGTATTAAAAAAAGTTATAGAAAAATATTGGTTCTTAAAATTTTATAACTTTTTTACCTTTATTACTATCTTGCCAGTTTGTAGTGGTTATTCAGAAAAACAGCTTCGTAAGTTATGACATATGTGTAGGGTTGTAAAAGTGTAACTAGAATTATTGTGGTCTTATGCAAATTTAAGTTTTTTGTTTTCAATTCTGTCTGGTTTTTAACATTATGACATATCCTGTTTATTGTTGAAAAAGGTTTAAAATATGCACATTCTGCTATGATTAGACGTATATACGATTTTTAGGAACTATAAATAAATTAAAACACCATTTATTAATCACCTATAATTCATTAAATACATTTAAACAATGATGGAATTGTTGCCAGCAATATTTTAACCGCTGGCAACACATTAAAGATGGCTGCTATCACTGTATGCTTATAACTAGTTGACGATAAGGCTTCATTTCTTTGCGGTTGCCATTTCTTCGAGCGCCTTCATCTCAGCTTAAATAGAAAATGTTTTAGATTAATTATCAGATTGTAGATAAAATTGAAGCAAGAATTCACAAGGTAGATAGCATGGGTTCAATTTTTTAAAATTGTTTTTGCTTTGAATGACCATAAACAGTAGAACACCATCTAACACTTTGAACTACATAGAATTGTTTGGTATTCCACTGCGCTTGCCATCCTGAGACTTGAGATGTTAAGTCTTATATCCAGTAATTTCACTGGCAACAATGTCCTTCAAACTGGAACACAACAGTGACTACACACTGCTGCTTGGTGGCACAAATAGACATTGCGGTGGCACCTATCCTGGCAGACTCCCACATATGAGAGACCAATCACCAGCATATATAGTTTAATGTGACATAAAAGCAAGCATCCTCACATTGCTTTGCTATGAGATAGTGGCACTATTCTGATACTGTTTATTCAAGCTGTACCAAAATTCTAGAGCATTGCACAGTCACACACTCACACCTCTTATACATATAGGGGTAGGCAGAGGCGCAACTAGCGCACCCACTTTCTGCCATGTGTATTCTATATGTGATAGAGAACAAACCCATCTTATCAGGCACGAGTTCCCAACATTAGGCTGATACTGAAAAGCGCAATATACTGCCCGATCCTAGGCTCCTCAGCATCCAGAGACCTCAACACTAGAATCTGAGCGTAATACAACTATACCACCAAAGTAATCACGGCACTATCATGTTTTTTCTTATGGTTTCTAACATACCAGCAGCAGCGATGGCCTTCTCCTCCTTAAGCTTCGCGTCCCTGACGACCTTCTCCTTGGCTTCAATCTCCCGGATCTTGGCCTCCTTCTTGGAGAGCCTGTTCTGGTGGAAGGCACCGTATAGGATACCCGCAGTAAGGAATGACCAGCGGCCAAACTGAAATGAGTTATTGATTACTTATTGTATGAAAGTGAGCCATGAGATGTTATTTTCTTTACTAAATGTTTATACAAATTATTATTAATATTGATTTACCAAAAAATACCAACATCATTTTTCAATACAGGCGAAGCAACTTAGTTAAACTGCTGTGCTCTGCATGTGTTAACTATGAGAAGTGAGGGAAGAACATTACTTAAATTATACTAAAACCATATTCTATAGGTTACTATCATAAGAGACACATAACGCTGGCTCAGTATTACAAGATTCTATGTAATTTGATGTGCAAATTTAATGATATATCACATGATATAAAAGTCTTTTTCAGTGAAATTTTCCAATAATACCGAAAGATAATACAAGGCAACCATGAATTATTGTCTTTTCAAATTTTACCAACATGTTAATTATTAATATTTTTTGCATCATAAGTAAATTTAAGATAGGAATTGTAATACTGAGCCAGTGATATAGTTGTACGCAACATTAAGAATTCAAATTCTTTAAAATCCTTAATAGTACCACCTTTTTACTAACTGGACGTAGCGGTCTTTATAGATAAATAAATTTAATCATGGAAATTTAATAAAGGTGTTTAATAAGCTACCTTTTGTTATACCTTACACAAGTAAATGGGAAATTTATTTCCTTCATTCTAGGGTTATAATATTTGCGATTTTGTTTTTATTAATTTTTGGCAGTGCTAACAACTATATGAAACAATCCTTAGTCAACAAAAAAAGAAGTGGAAAGTAATTCGAAATTTACGAAAAAGGAGTATTCAATGTCGAATATACCTGCAAAAACACTGGTTACATAATATATGAAAATTTATGGATAATATTATGAGCGAAAATACATAATTACCCTGATTAATGGTGAGACGCGCACTGGGGGTCCGTAGGGAAGGTCAGACATTGTCCTTTATTTGTTTAATGGGATACGAAAAATCCAAAAAGGATTTATTGAAAAATCCCAAGATTTGATTCCACAGAGGTTATAATAATTGTCAAAGTTGCTATCCTGCAAAAATATTACTTATGGCATGGAAACATACAAACACTGTTTAGTGTAATATCACTAAAAAATATTTTTTTATAATTATTTGTGTATTATTATGTGATTTAATATGATTTTTTTGCAGTATAGAGATAAAAAATAAACAGAATGGCCGCTATAAACAGACCCGTCTTTCTTTTCTTTCTTTTAATCAGTATCTGCTGTATTATAAATGACTTAAAAAACTTTAAATTCTTTTTAAGTGAGTTTTTGATGATCATCGCGTTAGATTCCTTTGAAAAGTTTGCTTATATTGTTCAAATATCCAATTTACTTTGTAAAATGGAATGCAATAGAATTATTTTTTTAAGTCATGCAATAATTTTTATTTGACGTGCCAGTGATTTGTGACAGCATACGTTTCATAGTTAAAATATAAGTAATTTAAGCATAAATTTATGTGCACTATCTTTGTTCCCCACAAAGTGCATCTATAAAGCCATCTCTTTCAACGATGAAAGCAATATCTAACCTTCATCGTCACCAGCTGTGCGAACGAATGACAATGTCCGGCTGATATTCATTCAAAGTAATCACAAATCATCAATCAATCAGTCGTCAAAATGGCGTTGATCACGCCGTTTGTGTCGGTTGCGATATCAATATTGTACACACCGTTCCTCCTTCTCATATTGTGCGTTATATTCCTGGCCTCCATCGGCAAATCTCTTGGTGTGCGAAAGCTATATGTGAACATACTTCTAAAGCTGTTCGAGGTAAGTGTCTTTGTATTTGGTTCAGGAAAAATGTTTAGAGGTCTTTTTAATGAGCATAATAGCTATTGTTTGAAGACAACATGCATGTATTTTTGTATAAAGATTGTCGTAAAACGTTCTTATGCCGGGTTTGTGTTATACGGGCGGTTTTACATAAAAGTTTACGACCGGAATAATGTACCAACAGATATTACAAATTTCTATTCGTTACACCTCACCGTAAATGACGTCTTCGACACGTTTTATTATGATTTAGGAATATTAAAATACGTAACTAATCTATAAAGTTACATTTTTATGCAACTAACATTTGACTGCGAATTTGGTTACAAATTTTGTAACAACTGTCACTTTTTAAATCTAAAGCGGATCGTGAATTAAATAACAAATTAAATGTTATAACTGCATAAAAAGAACCGGTACAGCACAAACCTACCATGAGATTAGGCCATTTTCTATTTTTTGTCATTTTTACCTTATCAAAAAACGAAAAAATATTGCTAGGTTATCTAAGCTGTTTAGTTTTCTATAAACATTTTATTATAAAATTGCGTCATGTTAATCAATTCAAATTGTAGCAAGTGTGGTAAAGCTTGTTTTATTTGCATTTTTATTTAAAATGACTGATAAAACATCTTTGATTCTTAGTAAACCAACTATATGATATGAACAATAATAATTTCTTATGTGAATGTTAGACATTGAAATAAAACATTGAGAAAATAAATAAAACGATAAACAAGATAATCCGTAAAGTTTTATTTCAATATTATGAACAATTAAAATTGTAGTGAAACTATAATATATTCCACTACAAAACCTTTAAAATGACTGATGACACAGACCACTGATAAAATGACAGGTGAGAAATTCACATTAAGTGTCAATACCTGATAACAGAACTTCATGTATATTCATATATTCCTTGAGCAGTAAAAAATTATAGGATGCCTGCTGTTGGCTTGGTGGTTGAATTTAGTGACCTCAAGAATGCGCAATTACCAGATGTGTCAAACCAGGATAGATTACCCTGGTGCAAACTAGTGAGAAGATCTTACCCCAAATATTGGGAACAGGGTTGGTCAAAGAAGGGGCAGTAAAATTATTGGCAAATTGCATCTTGATGGTAGAAATATTATTCAATATTATATTTCACAAGTTTTGAAATATTTATAAATTAGCAAATTGGTAACATTTTCCAAAAATTCACTGCAGTGATAAGATTAACTACATATCTGTGTAGACTGTTATAAAATAGCATTATTGGTAATACTTAATCATAGACTATTCATCATGATAATCCTCCCATAAATATTGAAGACATTTTTTTTTATTGCTTTAATTGATGAGACAAGCTTGCCATTTGGTAATGGTAAGCGATACGCCCATAAATAGCACAAATACCAACCCACACCTTGAAATACAAAGTATTGTTTTGTACTGCACTCGCCATCCTGAGACATGAGATGTTAAGTCTTATTATGTCCAGTAGTTACACTGGCTACAGTGTCTTTTATGTCCTACATTCTGAGTCCACTATTTGTGTATACAATTTCAATGGCATCATGGGTGTATTCAGGGGACAGGGCAGGGGAGGTCAGTGCCCCCTCTGGAATGAACACAAGTACCTACTTTTGTATGTAACTTGTCTAATGTGTTGAATTGTTGAGACTACCTATATGATTTTAATTTTGAAAATTCTTGATTTACACCCAACTTGAAAACTGCTATTGAATAAATAAAAGTCACTTATGAAAAAATCCGCCACATATTGGTACTTAAGATATCATTTGAGCTGATGTTAATAAAGGTTCATTAAGTAAGGTTTATTTTAAGGTGCCAACCTTTATTTTCATCATCTCAGCTGATATTGTACTTGGGAGCAGGAGAAACTGAGTTCAATAATATGGCCTTTAAACTTATCTGCTGTAGATAATCATCTCTCATCAGCTATTTCTCTATCTGGGCACTGCTTATACTGTCAGGTGCAATGAATGATATGTTTGTATATAACATACAAATCTTGTTTGTTAGAAAAATGCATAATATTATTGTTTGTGTGTTAACATGCTATAAAAATATTAGAAACTTCAAAACTAAACTGTTAATAAAAAATAACATTTAAACCTTTGTTTAAATGTTATTTTTTATTAACAGAGGAAACAACCGAAACAATAAAAATAGTGTTTCTCAATACCGTTACGAAAATTCAATGATATTGAAAAAGTATAGACAACAAAACAAATGAAAAAAAAAGCGTCACACATGCATTTTCTACATTGACATGTTTTTATTGGACCCTGCATTCAACACAGGAAGAAACCTGTGAATCGTATATTGGAATCCAACAGCTTAGCGACTGCAGGGCCCTAGAGGAAAGTTGGGGACATAGCTGAGAAGGAAGTGTGGAAAAGGATAAGGAAACCTCTTAGCATGGGAGGAGTGCTAGGTACTGTTCGCGAGCCCTTATAGGACTCAATGTGAATTGGCAACCATGAAGTATGCACACTTAACTTGGTGCCTAGGGCCTCGACAAATGTCGTGCATGTTCGTGCATTTGGTGTGAAGACTGAGCACACAAGAATTACCTCTGTGGGAGGGTAGATTGACATGTGTGAAAGAGATGACATATTTAAATCAGTATAAACAAGAACATCTAGTATTCGTCAGTTACACATAGTGTATGTAATCTTAATTGGGATTATTTTGGACCTTCAATGTGCATGGTAATGGTGAATCTATAATACCATTGTTATAATTAACTAGATTTTTTAATTCTTTTTGTTTAATATGTAAAATTTATCTTTATATTTGAAATCAAAATTAAATTACATTTATTAATATTTTTAAACTGCTTAGTAGTAGTACATTATATTTAACTAGCTTGTGGCTATGTTCAAGTGAAATTCGCTTAAATAAATATAATCGAATCAAAATAATAGCCTATGTTGCTGTCTGTACAGCTTTCTCTTGGTGAAAGTATTTTTAAATTTTTCAGTGGTTTCAATGACTTCCTCTCGAATTACGTTATTCTCTGTATAATTTATATTTTAATATAAGCCGTGGCGTACCAGTGATATTTATTTTATAATTCTAAGAAAATCTAAGTTGTATACTTTTTTGAGTTTGGCTCTATATGTATATCTCCTATATCAATTTAAAATACGCACGCCCGCCCGCCCACACGCACGCACGCACAAACGCAAGCACGCACACACTCACTCACACACGCACGCACTCACGCACACATTCACTCACACACGCACGCACTCACGCACACACTCACGCACACACTCACGCACTCACCCCATTTATGCCCGGCGCAACCGATGTAGCCACTATCCGCTGTGTGTATCCCGTCCCATGATGTGATAGGGAGCGAGCCTAACGTCATATAGGACAAAAATTTCAGACTTCGGGCTGATACTGAGTAAAGAAACCCAATATTTCTGTCCGACCTGGGATCGAACCCGGGACCTCATCACTGCAGGCGTACCTTAATATAATTACGCCACCTATAACTAGGTCACTGAAGCATTCATTTATAATATTGCATATAATGAAATTACTTACGTTTTAAACTACCTGATCATGTATAAATAATTTTCCTGTGGTCTAATTAAATTTTTAAAAGTAATATTGAACTTTATACTACATACACATAAGTCACAGTATTCTGTATTTACCGGCATAATACAGAACTTTGTTAGTATTTTTGTATGAGTGTCTGGCTAGACATCATCAATGACTTAAATAAACAGTAAACGCAAGCAGTTTAAGTGAATTTTCTTCCCGGTATGATTAATGGAGTGTAGGGTCATATTATAATAAGCCATTCTCACCTTTGACTAGGATCTTAAGTAGTCATTCTAGGGTCACTATGCTAAAACCAAAAGCGGCAATAGCCTAGTTGGGTGTGGAACGAACTGCCGAGACGAATGTCCGCAGGTTCAAAAACCAAGGGCACACAGTGCTGTCTTTTCTAAATTATGTGTGTATTCTTTGTGAATTATCGCTGGCTTCCGGTGAAGGAAAACACCGTGAGGAAATCTGCATACCCGGGAATCCTCAATAGGAATTTTGAGGGTATATGAAGTCTACCAATCGCACTAGGCCATCGTGGTGAATTGAGGCCTAATGCGTCTCAGTAGTACAGGCTTGTGCCCAGCAGTGGGATAGTATATGATGCAGGGCTTATATTATTAGAGTCAGTGCCTACCATCAAGTGAGTAACTTATGTCATCAATCAGTTGTAAGAAGAATAAAAAATCCAAGTCACTAGGCTAAATATGCGTCATCATGATTATGACGTGTTCCTTAATGAATAATATTCAAAATTATCAATAAGAAATTCTTTGGACTTTGGTAAAACTGCATAATGCCGACACATTACTTGACGTATTTTGTATAAATATCCGTATTTGACTAATTTAACGTTAACTTTCTATAACGTACATAAAGTCGATTTTGCTTTGACAAAAATTAAATAAATACGCAAAGTGTAGCATGCGCGTATGCGAGCTTTAATCATAGCCGGCAGAGACGGTTGCTTATCGACAGCTCGCGGATTCGATTCCAACATAGCAATAAATATGAATAAATGGTTATAAATTTGGTATCATTCTCACCAAGTAGACATTTCTTTATCTCTATTTAAGGAGCTTGATTGTAAGCGCTCGATGTTGTCGCTCCGTACATCCACTTTCACGTTGTTCATTCACTTTTCAACATATTAAAATATTTTTCTAATAATACCCTAACCCCTTCTGATGTAGGAACCGGCAAACTATTTATAAGGCCCTTAATGAAACCAATATGAGGTTCACTCCGCACACTCCGACAAAACATGATGTACTTCTCTAACTCCACAGTCGTATCAGTTTGGGAGGTCTGATGCACGAGTTGTTTAAACAAAGTAGACATTTGTGGCTGATAAAACTGGTGGTAGTTCTCTCATATATGTGTGGCGGTACAGTTAGTGCATATACCGCCCTCTTCTCAACATCGCCGGAACTGCAAGAGGATCGATGCAGTGACACAACCGGAGTGATATCACGATAGATGGCGACATCGATCCTGAATCACGCTTGCACAATTTGCGCGACGTGTAACATATATACCACCTCCGAATAGGAACTGTCGGAGGGGGCCGCGGCCGGTCAGGCGCAACATCTGCCTGACTGAAAATCAACCCCTTCCATAGAGGAACGCAACCATCTGTTCCTCTACAGTGGCGTCTATCTTTACGCCGCTAAATATGAGAGTCCAGCTCGGTAGGTACAACCGCTATGTCTATTTCTGCCAAGTAACGGTGTGTAGCCACTGTTGTGTTGGGTTGGAAGGACATTGTAGCCAGTGTAACTACTGGACATAAAACTTAACATCCCATGTCTCACGATGGCAATGGAATACCAAACAATACTTTGTAATTCAAGGTGTTGGATAGTTTCTACTGTTTATGAGCGGTCGTATTACCATCAGGCGAACGGCAAACTCATCTCGTCAAAATGCAATAAAAAAAGAACGTCGACTGCCCTGTAAACATAGTTTCCTTTTATTCACCGTGACGTGTGAGAATTGTCTGTTCTCAATATTACATGCAATTTGTGGTAGCACGCGACGTTATGTACTCATTGTATGAACATTTGTATTTCTGACTTGTCTCGACATGGACTCTGGGCTAGAGGTCCTTCAAGTCTTGTGTAACGCAATTTTTGATGATTTTTTATTTTCCAATGTAACGCGCCGTAACATTTTCGTGTACCCCCACCGCCCCTCCGAAAGTTACGTAACTCTAAAGTGACAATTTTTTTCTAATATTCACAATTATCACGCGAAGTACCGGAAAGTAGCTAAAATATCTTTGTTATTGTTTTAAAATAAAAAAAACAATGTTACATATCGCGTTGTACGAATCCTCCCTCCCGCTCCTGTAACGCGTCGTAACGTTTTACGAGAACCCTTCCCTTCCAAATTACGTTACGTAATACTGGAACACCCCCTGGTGACGGTGTTAGGGTAGAGTGTGGGGGGGGGGGGCTACGTTGCACCGTCCGCTGGCAGTACAGTGTCTTGAAGCTCATTCTGCGTAAAACACACCGTCAACTGCTAAAAAAAATTTATAGTGTAGGTAGATATTGTAACTTTGACTTGGAGACGAAAAACATCTCAGTCCGCCCCGTGACCATGAAGAAAATAATACTATAAATACACACACACACACACACACACACACAACATCACGCATTTATCCCCGAAGGGGTATGCAGAGGCGCAACCAAGGCACCCACTTTTCGCCAAGTGTGTTCCGTCCCATGATGTGATAGGGGGCGAGCCTATCGCCATATCGGGCACAAATTCCAGACTCTGGGCCGATACTGAGCAGAATACTATAAATAACCGCGATAAAATCCGTAAATAGTTTTATTTCAAAATATTTTCGATTGTTTTGATAACCCTACGCCCTGTTGGATGTCTTAATTTATTACCTTATAATTGTACGGATAACAAAGCAATGCATCATTTAAGATAATTGATAAAATATATTGTGTTTAATACCTTTTATCTGTTATTAATAGTCGAATTTATTTTGTTAGGTATAATATAGTGACGTCATAGTCGTGTACCGAATAAAATATTTTTCCTTTTATTCACAATTAGGTGTTGCACACGGCTTTGGCCAAATAATAGTCGTTCCCCGCTATAATTTTTCCTAAAACACCATCGCCATCTTTTTAAAAATCAAACAAGCACATTATTTCCCATTGGAGTAAATAGGAATCTAAAATAGCTTATGTGTTACTCCAGGACATGATCTATCAGTGTGTAAAATTTCATCCAAATCCGTTTAGCTGTTTCTGTGTTTACTCGTAACAAACATTTCCACAAACTTTCGTATTTCTATACGCACGTTGTTTTCCCGGACCTTTGATCTATGGTTTAAGCGGCGCTTGGGTCACGAACTTTGACATTCAAATTTGATAACACAAGTGGGTCAAACGAAAATCCAGGTTTCCTGAAAATTTAGCGGCGTCACCTGCGTAACGAGGTATGCGCAACATGTTTTAATATTGACAAAACTGGCTTCAAAATATATATATCAGCCCTGTATTCTATGCTGTCCCACTGCTGGGCCTGGGCCTCTACCGCTGAGGCCTTAGTCCACCAAGCTGGCCAAGTGTGAATTGGCAGACTTCATATACCCGCAAAAATTCGGTTTTCGCACGATACAATTGCCGAGCAACTTGAACTTGCGAACATTCGTCGTGGCAGTTCGTGCCACACTCAACTAGGCTATTGCCGCTTTGAAAATATTTTAAAGTTATTTTTACACCACAAGCAATCTGTCTAAGCTATCAGCGCTTTCAAAATATTTTTTTTTATTTTTCAAGGCCATAGATAATCTGTTACAAATGACTCAGTGTTTGTTATTTGAAAAAAAGGCTCATTTCCTAATCTTATATGATTATTCGCGTTACCAAAACATAAAGTTTATTTTTTTATTCAATCCAATTTTATTTATTTACTAGCTTTTGCTCGCGGCTCCGCCCGCGTTATAAAGTTTTTCAGGCTAAAGTTTTCCGTTATAAAAATAGTAGTTTCCCGGGAGCCTATGTTCTTCCCAGGGTCTCAAACTGTCTCCATACCAAATTTCATCTTAATACGTTAGGTAGTTTTTGAGTTTAACACGTTAAGGCAGACAGATGCAGCGGGGGACTTTTGTTATATTATTTAGAACTTTTTAAGTGAAACAATCCCGTCATACATCATTGTTGCATAACTTTAACCGTTTACGCAGCGCAGGCAACGGAAGCTCTCAAAACTCATAATTTTCCCCGTTTTTGCAACATGTTTCATTACTGCTCTGCTCCTATTGGTCATAGCATGATGATATATAGCCTATAGCACTCCAGGAACAAAGGGCTATCCAACACAAAAAGATTTTTTCAGTTCAAACCGGTAGTTCCTGAGATTAGCCATTACTGCTCCGCTCCTATTGGTCATAGCGTGATGATATATAGCTTATAGCGGTCCACAAATAAAGGGCTATCCAACACAAAACGAATTTTTCAGTTGAAACCGGTAGTTCCTGAGATTAGCCATTACTGCTCCGCTCCTATTGGTCATAGCGTGATGATATATAACTTTGAGCACTCCACAAACAAAGGACTATTCAACACAAAAATATTTTTTCAGTTCGAATCGGTAGTTCCTGAGATTAGCCATTACTGCTCCGCTCCTATTGAATATAGCGTGATGATATATAGCCTATAGCTCTCCACGAACAAAGGGCTATCCAACGCAAAAAGAATTTTTCAATTTGGACCGGTAGTTCCTGAGATTAGCCATTACTGCTCCGCTCCTATTGGTCATAGCGTGATGATATATAGCTTATAGCGGTCCACAAATAAAGGGCTATCCAACACAAAGCGAATTTTTCAGTTGAAACCGGTAGTTCCTGAGATTAGCCATTACTGCTCCGCTCCTATTGGGTATAGCGTGATGATATATAGCCTATAGCACTCCACGAATAAAGGGCTATCCAACGCAAAAGAATTTTTCAGTTTGGACCGGTAGTTCCTGAGATTAGCCATTACTGCCCCGCTCCTATTGGGTATAGCGTGATGATATATAGCCTATAGCACTCCACGAACAAAGGGCTATCCAACGCAAAAGAATTTTTCAGTTTGGACCGGTAGTTCCTGAGATTAGCCATTACTGCCCCGCTCCTATTGGGTATAGCGTGATGATATATAGCCTATAGCACTCCACGAACAATGGGCCATCCATCGCTAATAGAATTTTTCAGTTTGGACCGGTAGTTCCTGAGATTAGCCATTACTGCCCCGCTCCTATTGGGTATAGCGTGATGATATATAGCCTATAGCACTCCACGAACAAAGGGCTATCCAACGTAAAAAGAATTTTTCAGTTTGGACCGGTAGTTCCTGAGATTAGCCATTACTGCCCCGCTCCTATTGGGTATAGCGTGATGATATATAGCCTATAGCACTCCACGAACAAAGGGCTATCCAACGTAAAAAGAATTTTTCAGTTTGGACCGGTAGTTCCTGAGATTAGCGCGTTCAAACAAACAAACAAACAAACAAACAAACAAACAAACAAACTCTTCAGCTTTATATAATAGTATAGATTTAAGGACCTGCAACGAAAGGTACACGATATATTATAATAAAAACAATGTAGCATTTTCCCAATGAACAGTGTGACTTGCTTCTTCAATTATAGGAGACCACAGCATGCAAATTTAAATATTTGTACAGCTGCAAAAAAAATGTATTTGTTATTAATATTATTTAGACATATATGAATTTATGAAAGTACAGTAATATGATACAATACAATAGGGTACTGGACTCATTTTTGTTCTTTACTATTATCAAACATTTACGTTATATATTATAACACAAAAGGATTTATTAAAATCCGGTAAAAAATCAACAAGTTATAAGTCTTTGGAATGTCGGTGGAAGGGATAATTAACAAAACAGAAAAGAGTAGAAATACCCACATTTGACGTCATCGGGAATTACGACGCGTGCGAAAGAAAGATATGAAGCGATATCCCTACTTCGCGCCCACTTCTGCACATAGTAATATTTGAAATATTTATTACTGGCTCATTTTTTAACCAATTTTTATGCAATCTTCGCAGAAGTGCTTCTTTTTCGTGTTATTAACCATTACATATAGAATAATGTACAAAATCAAACATAGACCGGTTCCCTATTCTTTTAAGGAATTTAAAACAGGCAATCCTCGATTTCAATAATGCTTTTGGTAGACGGAAAAATTTTCACTGTAACATAGGCTATATTTTATACCGAATAATTTTATTCAATATTCCTGTTTCATACAGATCTGGCAGTGATCTCACTACCTGATTATATGCGTGGTCATTTAGTGTCGACTGAGAGATGTTGAGACTGCCTCGGTGGCGTAGTTGTACCGCATGCGTGGTACGGCAGCGCTCTGAGATCCTGTGTTCGAATCCCGGGTCGGCCAAAGTGATATTTGAATTTTTCTGCTCAGTATCAGCCCGGAGTCTGGAATTTGTGCCCGATATGGCGATAGGCTCGCCCCCTATCACATCATGGGACGGAACACACTTGGCGAAAAGTGGGTGCCCTAGTTGCGCCTCTGCATATCCCTTCGGTGATTTCGCTGATGTGTGTGTGTGAAATGATCCCTCGCCAGTCGACACAATTATGCCGGCCTGTTCGTTTATCTAGAACTAGCTTTTGCCCGGAGATCCGTCTGCATCATGAAGTCTATGTCTGGGATAAAAGTAGCTTACAGCATTCAGAAGTATCGAAGCTTCTAATAAAATAAAAAAAAAAACTATTTGGTATCTTTTGAGATTAGCACGTTCAAACAAATTCTTCAGCTTTATATAAGTATAGATTACGCCATGAAAAAGCCAATAATCACTACATAGTATAAAACAAAGTCGCTTTCTCTGTCCCTATGTGTGCTTAAATCTTTAAAACTACGCAACGGATTTTGATGCGGTTTTTTTAATAGATATAGTGATTCAAGAGGAAGGTTTATATGTATAATAACATCCATTAAATAGTGGCGAAATACTGTTATTTTGTTATGTTATACCCGTGCGAAGCCAGAGCGGGCCGCTATGTTTTATATACAACGTTCACAGTTTTTCTGTAGTGTATTTAGTATCAGCATTGCACCCGCGCGAAGCCGGGGCGGGTCGCTAGTTTATATATGAAAAACACCGCAAACCCTCAAGATACCAATCACATATGGTTATTAGTAAACAATGTAGAGGTTATCGTTCGTATACGACCGATGGTAGTCCGGTAAATACATTTATCTCTGCTTATCATGTTGGTGCTTAGCGTTGTTAGAGCTAGATTAGATCTGTACCTCTGTTCGGATTAAGGCGTCGACGGCGACAAAGTGCAAATTAAAATAAATTATTTATCGCTAAGATTTGCAAAGGAATACAATAAATGATGTCTAGTTTTGTTTTGTTTGGGTATCGGACTCCGCAGTCAACATCAGAGGAAACCTGTGGATGGTTTACTGAAATCCCCTGCCTTAGCAACTGCAGGGCTCTGAGGAAAGTTGGGAGGGACGTGTGTGGGAAGGAGAAGGAACTCTCTTAGAATGGGAAGATGGAAGGCAATGTTCGCGAGCCCTTATAGGCCTCAATGTGAATTGGCAATCATGAGGTATACAGTTAACTGGGTGCCTAGGGCCCCGACAAATGTCCCCCCGTGCATGGGCGTGCATTTGGCGTGGAGAGCGAGCGCACAAGAATAGGGGACCGTCCTGTGTTTGATTTTGTTCATTCTATATGTAATGGTTAATAATACGAAAAAGAAGCACTCCTGCGAAAACTGCATTAAAATTGGTTAAAAAATGAGCGAGTAATTCATATTTCAAATATTACTATGTGCCGAAGTGGGCGCGATGTGGGGATATCGCTTCATCTCTCTTTCGCACACGTCGTAATGCCCGATGACGTCACACGTGGGTATTGCGCCTCTTTTCTGTCTCTTGTTACTTACCCCTTCTACCGAAATAGAACGACTTATAACTTATTGATTTTTTACCGGATTTAAATAATTCTTTCTGTGTTATAATTTATATAATGTAAATATTTGATAATAATAAAGAACAAAAATGAGTCCGGTCCCCTATTTCCTCACGGGGTAGTGGGGTCTAGTTCTGATAACTTTAAATTGCTTACTTGATGCGGCTGGTTATAATAGTTATAATGTAACACCTCTATGAATGTAATATAAAAATAAATAAATTATTGAAAACGTTTTACAAACTTCCTGTGGTGTGGGCGTAGTGGGGAGATAGTAAATAACAAAAAATAAAACCGACTTTAATAAAATACTATTTTCTCAAAAACGACTGGCTCGATTTTGTTTGGAATTTCATTATTTATACAAAATTAAAACCTCTGTCAAAGGTTTTTTAACTAAACGTTATGAACACGAGGAGAATATTCTCTTTTTGTTGAATCATGACAATCTTGAAACAATGTTATATTTCAGACAATGCTAAGTTCATTGCCGTGTTTATTTTCGTGTTGACAGTACGACTAATGTTTTGTTGTGACAAATATGTTTCCTTTGTCCGTATTGCGAATAAAAGGTCACTGAGATGTACAGTCAGCCATATAAGTAGGTTAACAAATTCAAAATAAAAGGGATTTACTGTGCTATACACAAAAACAAAATGTAATATTCCATCCAGTTCGATTAAAGTGAGTATATTTACTTAGTATCATAGGCGATAGGCTCACCCCCGTTCACGAGACGGAATACACATGTCGAAAAGTAGGTATACTTGCACCTCTGCCTACCCCTTCTGAGATAAAGGCGTGAGAGTTTGTAATCATTTGTGTAGGACTATAGCAGCTAAAACAAAAGTAATACGTGTGTTATCGTTTTTTATTTTTTAAAAAAACACCTGCATTGTGCATTTTATTGTTATTTTTAATCGAAAAACTCAAATATAATTTTAATAAAGCGTCCATTAGTATGGATAAGTCGAATGTATTGATAGCAACAATAAATTATTATCAATTTCATAATATCTACCGGACATCGATAAAGTGTTATCTACATTTAGATTTGTCAATATGTTCAGAGTGTAACGGCGTCAGCACTTAGCGGACACAGAGGATTGAGAAGGGTCGAACCTGGGACTGTATAGTGCACGAGCTTTTTTATACAAGGGAAAGTTACTCCACTGCATCTGATGGTAAGTGGAGTGGGCTCCAATAGAATGTCGACTGACGAGAGACGATTACCCCTAGGCAGTTATTTTGGCCCGACCCGGAATTCGAACCCAGGACCTCAGCGCGGTAGTCGCACTCATACCGTCATAGTCATACTAATTACAACTACGCCACCGGGACTTTTTTTTTTTTTTTTTTTAAATCTTATAAGTCCACGTTCGTCTCGGCAATCCGTACTCTGTTATATTAATTAAACAATTGTTCTTTTATTTTTATTCTTGGTTTGAAAACAATAAAAATGCTGTTTATTTTTCTATAATATTGTTTATTTTCACAATGTTACTTCAAAATACTATACAAAAAGTTAGCAAACTAGCCACAGTGGCCCAGTAGCGCTAGTGTATAACCAAATCCAAATTGGCCGGCAAAATTGTGTCGACTGGTGAGGGTTGATCACCTATCAGTCGACATTATCTGAACCACACTCATACCAGAGGATTTATAAGAAGAATGTGGATGGAAGAGCCGGTAGGGGTCGACCGCACCGAACCTTCGAATGTCAGATATCGACGGCGATAGCCTAGTTGGTTATGGAACGGACTGCCGAGACGAATATCCGCAGGTTCAAATCCCAAGAGCACACACCTCTGACTTTTCTATAAAATCATGTGTGTATTCTTTGTGAATTTATCGTTCGCTTTAACGGTGAAGGAAAACATCGTGAGGAAACCTGCACATCTGAGAAGTTCTCTATAGGAATTTTGAAGGTGTGTGAAGTCGACCAATCCGCACTAGGCCAGCATGTTGGACTAAGGCCTAATCCCTCTCAGTAGTAGAGGAGGCCCGTGCTCAGCAGTGGGCAAGTATATAATACAGGGCTGATATTATTATTTATAAGTAAAGGCCAGGTCAAGGGTACCAGTGGCGAAGGGTGAAAATTTTCAAAAGGGAACCCGACGAAATATATTTTCTACAGTTAATATAATATAATACGCTGTTCACAATAAATTAAAATCAGTTAAATATCATAATCTATCTTCTATCTATCTATACTTATAATAAATCTGTAGAGAGGTCAATTCTGTACATGAAATATATTTCCAAAATAACTATCAGGGTGATTAGGGATCGATACTGATGCCAAAAATGCAATTAGTAATAATAAAAAAGCTACACAGAAATCATGTATGACGGAAATGTTCTCCTTAAAATTATGTAAAAAATATCCCACGACAGCATATGCCTATCTTTTATGGTTGACTCACAATAACACGTGTAACTCCCGATAGCTTAGCAGTTCGAAGTTCGAGTTTCGAACGAATCACCTAGCGAGTAGCTTCGTAAAACGAACATTCTCAAACGTTCGCGACCGGCTCCATTTTTGAAGTCCGAAATCCACGCGGGCGAAGCTGCGGGCGGAAACTAGTACTTAATAATTTCCTTCTAACATATTATGTCTAGTCTCTAAATTTACAAAATAATCATATATTTTGAACATAGGTGCCTAAAAGAGTCCAACAAGAATTAATAACGCACAAACACTAATTATACATTCTACATTATTAAAAATATTTCGCGCCAATAGCTCAACATGAAGCCGCAAATTCTCGGGTTACCCTGAAGTACACAGACACGCACGCACACATGTATTTTTACGTCACTTCCAAAAGATTAGACAAAGACACCGCGCTGCGTGTGAAAGAGAC
Source organism: Manduca sexta (assembly GCF_014839805.1). Taxonomy (NCBI): domain Eukaryota; kingdom Metazoa; phylum Arthropoda; class Insecta; order Lepidoptera; family Sphingidae; genus Manduca; species Manduca sexta. Next base: position 741,087 of record NC_051140.1, read on the forward strand.
AACAATATTGCGAGGAAAGCTATGCGCGGCCGGGTTCACTTCGAACACTATAAGGCGCGAGCACTGCGCGCAAGTTACGACTTCACGAATTGACATGAACGACAGATATCATTGAAGTATTGATTTAATTTAATAAATATAAGATGACTTGTTTGAATATACTTACTATTTTTATTCTAGTTATTTTGTTATGTTTTTCTTTTATTATTTTTAATTAATTTAGAAAAGGTAACCCGGTAGGAATCGGCTTGTATGGACGCTTCGCCACTGAAGGGTACCCTGAACCGGCGGGAATGCATGTACAGATTGATGAAGGTGGAGGAAGCGAGAGAAGTATCCCAGAACCGTGCAGTGTCAATCCATAATCTCTGCCTCAGAGACGTGATACTATGTATATATTGTACGTTACAGAGGGGTCACATCACCGTGCCAATAATAAATGTCTATGGTTTCCGTCGCTTTTCCGCGAACATGTTTACTAGATGTTGATACTTCATTAGACCACTTGCAGTTTATCTGTCTGTCAAAGGTTGCGCACGCGCGTCTGCGACGGCGTCGCGTGACCGGTGGGTTGCATCTGGAGCGCGCGAATTCGCTTTACGCGGCCTTGTTATACGCGGATTTTAATGACATGTAATATTCGCCTCGCTTGAAGTTCCTTTAAACAATATCACAGCTTCGAAGCCTTGGATTGGAATGATCAAATATCGTAGTTACTTTTTTCAATAAAAATTCGTTTACTAGCTTTTGCCAGCGGCTCTGACCATGTGAAAAAGTTTTCAGGAATAAATATTTTCCTGGGATAAAAAGTAATGGCTACTTTTTAAGCACTTTGGAATTATGTAGCTAAGTAAAAAAATCCAAATCGATTCAGTAGTTGATTAGATTAACACGATTAATGAAAAAATCAAACTCTTTAGCTTTATATATTAGTATCTATAAATCGGGAAAACCTACCAGTGATAGCAATAAAAATTTAACCTGTTTTGATGTCGTTTTCGCAATTCATACAAAACAAAAGTACGAACAAAAAAAAACGAAACAACTCTACAGCTGTATATATTAGTACAAATAGATAACACGTTTGCATTATCACGGAGAACAATAGAAATCATTAATACCAACATATTTATTTACACTATAATTTGGTTTCTGAACATGCTTAGTTCATTTTGATTTTCGTCGAAAAGATCCGGTATTACACTAAACCATACGGTGTTGACATCTCGAATGCGCGCGCGTGCGCATCGTCACCGCGACACGTCACGTCAAGGCCGGGTCAGCCGTCGGCGATACATTCCGACGCTCCATTAACACACTGTCCTTAATGAGTTACGCACTACACGCGGTTTCCGTATACGCGGTTTTTACAATGGGCATTTCTCCTGGTGGTAAACGCCACAAAGCCAGAATATTCCTCTATTTTGATGGTGACCGCCACGTGAACACATAAAAACTATTCTCAAGAAACATGCCGGCATAATTGTGTCAATTGGCGAGAGGTAATCATCTTTTGTCAGTCGACTTTCCTCCACTTGCCATTAGGATCACTTTCATGTGTTCGTCAAAAAAAACTCCAATAAAAGATTCCAAATTTAAAATAGAAATCAGTCAGTCCCAAAGCTAGGCACGGTCCACCCCTACTTAGGAGTAGGCCTTAGTCCAGCACGCTGGCCTAGTACAGAAGAGCAGTCTTCACAAACCCTCAACATTCTTGTAGAGAACATTAGTATGGAGGTTTCCTCACGATGTTTTCTTTCACCGTTAAAGCAAGCGGTAATTCACGAAGAATACACACATCTTTGAAAAAAGTCAGAGGCATGTGCCCTTGGATTTGAACCTGCGGGCATTAGGCTCGGCAGTCCGTACCACTCCCAACAAGGCTGCCGCCGCTTTTACAGTTAACACTTAATATTCTTTTAGTTAGAAATGAAAACTTGTTTTATGAACTATGCAACTACTCATTATGTATTCAGAACAAGTTACTAGTAGACACACGAGGAAAATATAACGTGACGTGTTAACACAAGGCATAATTGACCAAACTTTTTTAGCTTTTATAATAAATAATCTAACTAAAATGCTTAAAAAATCTTTTAACTCTTGAGGCAAAGGGCTCATGCAAAACATGAGCTATGACGTCACCGCCATTACAGTGTGAACGTGTAAGCGAGACAACGATATGCCTCACTACTCCCTCCCTTAGTTTTCAATTTTATTTAAAATCTAAAATGTAATGTTCTAGTATGGCCGCCAACACATCGAAGTCGCCAAAAAGATCCAGAGAAGCGACAGCTCCGACGAGGAGGAAGAGCCCCCAGTGCCGAACGACAAGCCACCGTCAGCCCTCATCAAAGAAAATGGCATTAACGGTAAGATTCAAAATACAAAGTTCAGGTTTATAGCGAATAGGTGTATTCCCTACAAAATGTATGGAGAAAGATTTTGCATTTTCTGACCTTATAAGTACTAAAGCCTTTAATAGTCCCATTGAGACTAATCCATATAAGCAACAGGATCGAAAGGCAAAAAAAATTGCATAAATTGCTAATTTTCTTCCTGACTGTAAATTTTTTTCAAAATCTGTGAATGCAGATCTTAATGTCTTCAAAAATGACAGACAGTCTCCTAGTAAAGTTTTCTTATAGCGGGGCGTCTCTGGAAAACATGCATGCCCATGAAATCGCCAGAAATAGTTTATATAAGATGTTCTCTTATGTCCACTGCTTTAACTGACTGCCTTGAGGGCGTAGTTGTAATACGTAAGCGATACGAGTATAACCGCGCTGAGGTCCTGGGTTCGAATGCCGGGTCGAGCCAAAATAATATTGACTGGGATTTTCCATCTTACAAATTACTCAGTCGTAGTTCGAAGTCAGGAAGTCGGCGGTGTGATACTCCCGTGCCTTGGAAAGCACGTAAAGCCGTTGGTCCTGCGCCTGATCTCTCTCCGGTCATGTCGCATTACCGTCTCACTGGACTATGAGAGTGAAAGAACAGAGAGTTCTTGTGTATTGCGCACACACTACTGCATTATATCCCCCGCGTACCTGGCTGATCTCCGTTGAGATTGGCTACCGTGGCCAAAATTCGGCTACGAGTGATTCGTGTTAAATGCTAACAGCCCTTCTCAAATGCACACGGCTCTTTCTGCTTCTGGAATTACCAATATAATTATATCGACATTAATCTACAAGCAATTTGTTGTAATATCTTATGTCACCGATATTTCGTGTGTTGATAAGCCATGATTAATTATTGAATGATCGCTTTTGCCTTTTGTCTATAAATAAGTCCGGGATCTAAGATACCAGCGAAGTACAAAGTACAGTTTTATTGTTAAGTTTGTCGGTATGGTTATCCTGCAATAGGCTAGGTATTTCGGGACTCTAGACTGCCTCGGTGGCGTAGTTGTACTGCATGCCCGGCACAATAGCGCTCTGAGGTCCCGGATTCGAATCCTGGGTCGGGAAGAGTGATATTTGGGTTTTCCTGCTCAGCATCAGCCCGGAGTCTGGAATTTGTGCCCGATATGGCGATAGGCTCGCCCCCTATCACATCATGGGACGGAACACACTTGGCGAAAAGTGGGTGCTTTGGTTGCACCTCTGCATACCCCTTCGAGGATAAATGCGTGATGTTGTGTGTGTGTGTATATTCCGGAAAGGCTGATGAAGCCACAGGCAAAAGCTAGAGTATTATAAATTTCAAATAGATATCGTCTAAAAACACAACGCCGTTCTGCTGGAAGGCACCTGTAGATAATGCGAATTATACAATATTATCGACAAATTAAAAACAAATTTAATTCGTCGCGATAAGTACTTTCTTTATCAGCATTATGTATAGGCTCACTCAATGAATCATCACCAAAGTTCTTTAACATTGAGATTGGTACAAGCAAATGAATTAGTCACAGGTGACTATGATTTCCGCCTAGGGTAAGTTTATACGGTATTTGTCTTATTTCTTTTTATAACTTTAAAATACGTACGTCCTATAAATTCCAAAAACAGAAGAAATCATTGAAATCCGATGAAAAATTCACAAGTTATAAGCCATTGAAATTTGGTATTAGTGGTGAGTGTCAAAAAACAGAAAAGAGACGAAACACTTTCATGTGACGTCAGCGGGCGTTACGATGCGTGCAAAAGAGAGATGAAACGATATCCCTACTCTATACCCACTCTTGCACGTAGGAATATTATAATTACTGCCTCATTTCTTATCGAATTTTAATGCTGTTTTCACAGATGGTTTTATTTTTTGTACTGATTGCTATTACATATTAAAAAATGCATAAAGTTAAACATAGTCAAATACCCTATTGTCAAACATGTATTCTGACAAGGATTTCCTTCACCACTGAAGTGGGCCATAAATCTGAGGTGTGTGCCTTGAAGGATAGTTCAAAGTTCGAATCCACGACCTTCGCTTTGGCAGTGCCGCTCTCCGCTGAGCTATCGCTTTTCTACATTAAAAATGAAATCGTATCGGTTTTTTTATTATCAAGTTCTTGGCTCGCTTTGTTATCAGCACTTAGCAATAATAATACAATTAATTGATTCCAAGTGTTTTTTTCTGAAATCAACAATATCTAGACCGACCGAATAGTTTTTTCTTTATATTCATGAAAGGTGTGCTGTGTCGACCTTACATCGGATTGTTATACAGGCGAAATAAATAGTATAGATAAATACACAGGCTGATCCCGAAACGCGACACATATTTCCCAGTTATATTTATGAATGAATGATTCCTTCCTAACCGATTTTCGACCACAGCGGCCAATCTCAACGGACATCAGCCACGCAGGAGATATTATAGTGGACAAGTGTGTGCGCAACACACAAGCACTCTCTGTTCCTTCACTCTCATAGTCCGGTGAGATAATCCGACATGACCGGAGAGAGATTAAGCGTAGGACTTTACGTGCTTTCCGAGGCACGGGGATGCCACATCGCCAAATTCCTGACACCGAGCGGTGTATGAGTAATTTTTTAAAATATAAAAATCCAGTCACTATTATTTTCGCCCGTGATTCGAACCCAAGACCTCAGTGCGAGAGTTGTTCTCATAGCGATTACAATAACAACTACGCAACCGAAGCTCAACTTACCATCTCACTACAGCAAGTAACGTTCCATTGGTACACGATGACTCGACTTTGCCCCGTGAGAAATAGGCCGCTCGAACCAGCCGGCGTCAAGGGACAGACGGCCTATATCTGCATAGTTAATACTGCATTGTACAGCTTTGAGTCACGGTGTAATCAGACGATGGACTTTGCGCAGTCGATGATGAATGGCTGGTAAATGGAATACCGTTTGCTTTGAATGACGAGACGAGCTTGCCGTCCGCCTGGTGGTAAGCGATAGGACCGCCCATAAACAGTAGAAACACCATCCAACACCTTGAATTACAGTATTGTTTGGTATTCCACTGCGCTCGCCATCCTGAGACATGAGATGTTAAGTCTTATTATCTGCGTAGTTACACTGGCTACAATGTCCTTCAAACCGGAACACAACAGTGACTAGACGCTGCTGCTTGGCGGCAGAAATAGACATGGCGGTGGTAGCTACCCAGGCGGATTCTCACATATGAGAGACCTATGACCACTTAATTTTTTTAAACGTGCACGACAAAGTGCCCCTCTGCATCTGATGGTCAGTAAAGTGGGGTCCAATAGAATGTCGACTGATAACTACTAGGCAGTCGACACCATTATGGCGGCCTGTTGGAACCGGATATATACACGCTGATCTCGGAACGCGACACTTACATGGGCCACTCTGACAGGTTTTAAGATCTTGTGTACGGTGGTCGCTATCAAGGATATAAAGTATATCCTACCTTATACTTATCATTTAAGGCTCATAATGCCAAGTAATCAAATTGGCTACAATTTACAATGTTATATCCGAACACAACAGAACTTTGACACTGCTGCTAACAGCAAAAATAAACATAAATTTATACCCACATTGATCTTTGTACATATATGACAAAACCATTGACTTCATCTAAATACGATTTCTTTCTCAAATATATCTCCATCTCTCCCCCGCAGGTACAAAGATGACAGTGATCGAAAGGGATGAGATACTGGGACCCTCACCGGAGCTGAACTACAAGAGGAGCTCGAGCCAGGAGCGAGTCCAGAACGGGCACAAACCTGAGCAGGGGAAGGGGGAGGTAAGGCAAAGGAACATTTACTATGTAGACTTTAGAAAACGAGTAACAGAAACAGCTTGCAATCAATGGGATTATTGAAAACATAATGTGATAGCATTGTGTCTGTTATTTTTTTTTTGTCTCTTATTTTATATTTTTATGCATTACTGGGTTGTTACTGCTCTTGGTGGCGGGTTATTTCCTATATCTTAACTATATTAAATTCTCATTTTTATGTTAAAGAGCTGATTAATTGTGGAAACTTAATTGAGACATGTACTACTTAACTTGCTTCATTTTAATGTTATTCATTATTGCTTGTATGTTTCCCTTAAATATCCAATAAATAAATAAATAAATTTACGCCCGTATTCATAGACGTTATTTATCTAAGGACGGAGTATTGCTGTGACAACAAGTCTGTTTCTCAGTGCTGACGGCATGGCAGCCTTCGCAGTGCGTAGACATAGGGCCGTTGTGATTGGCTCATATTATTGTATCTCAATATATACGTCTATGAATAAGGGGGTTAATTTTACTAAACGCGCAGGTGATCAACTTCTAGTAACTGGTCCGATTATCCTAGTTTATGAAGATGGTTCATATTGGTAGAAAATTTTGTACTTTAGAAACTTCTAACAAAAGCTTTGACCGTTGTGAAAAAAATAAGAGTCTGAAACGGTCCTGCGCAATAACCGTTTTTTTATCACAACCTTAAAATTTCCACAAATAGGGTAGTTTGAATTTGTGCTTTATTTTATACGTAAATAAAAATAATACAAAAAAAAGATTCTTTCTAGAATTCAGTTATTAATCTTTGATATATTGTGAATGTAAGTGGTGCGTGGTGGGTTTATCTGTGCTATCTCTTTCTCACGCACGTAGATGATGCTCGGTGACAATTGATGACGTCACAGTTTGTTATAACATTCATTTGAGAGCTACCCTTTCCACCACTTTTCAAAGCTTTATAACTTATTTTTTATTGCATGGATTTTGAAAAAAGATTTTCTGTTAGATTTTGAATGACACACATTTTTGATTATTTTCAATACACTTAAATCTCATAAACCCCTCCCAACTTCCTCCAGCACTTCATAGCTATCTTTACGTATGTTTCTCTAGGAACAAAAATCTTATCAGTATCAAAAAAGCACAAACGAACTCTTACTAATATTTCTAATTAACTCATATTTTTGCGTCATCAGAACAACCTGGACTTCCACCTGTCGCACTGCCTGGACCTGGTGAAGGCGGGCATGGAGGCCATCATCGAGGACCAGGTCACGTCCGTGTTCGAGGCCGAGGAGCTCAGGAGTTGGAACCTGCTCACCAGAACGAATAGGTAATGTGATTTCACGATTTAATATTCCAATCGTTGATTGCCTACCTCGGTGGCGTTGTTACTCGTTGGCGTACTTCGAACCTGAGTCGGACAAAATTATATTAGGTTTTTCTGCTCAGTACCACCCAGGTGTCGGGAATTTGTGCCCAATATAGCGATAGGCTTGCCTCCCCTATCATGGGATGGAACACGGATGGCCAAAAGTATGTGCCCTGGTAGCACCTCTGTTTTATAATAGGACCCTTTCTTTTAATTTTTATCCATGGCGCTTTATAACTGGCTATCTAGTTGTAAACATCCCTATCCTTGAGGTTGACACGCCTCTTAGTTCATTATTTTGTCTCCCGCTTTGCTACAGAGGGTAGTGGACAATTAATATTTCCACCTCCTCCCTATCTTTCTATTTGATTAATTTCGTTGCGGGATAAAGACATATTAGCTGTCACTGCTCAGTGTCATAAAATGCGTGCCACTGCTGATCCTGACTAACAGTTGTAGGGGTGGGTATCAGGGCGGCAAAGTCTCTAGCACCTGTGTTCAAATTTATGCATTTAACCTCGCATAGTTAGACAGAGGTTAATAAGTGATGGGTAGCCGGTATTGTGTTCTTATGAGAGTCGAATTTCATATCTGTGCGAGCTTACTATGCGATTTACACACAATTAATTGTAAAGGAACGCTTCATTAAAAACAGCAATATAAAAATGTATGTATAACATTGTTACTCTGTCAATTTATTTAAATGTTACTTTTGCAGACAATACGAATTTCTGACATGGCGCCTGACGATAATCTGGGTGATGGGTTTCGTCGTCAGATACATGTTCCTTCTGCCGCTCAGGATATTGGTCTTCGTCTTCGGGGTAAGTTCCAAAATTATAACATGAACTTTTGTGTAAAGTTTAGTTTCAAAATATATAACTTATATAATTTGAAATTTTGTGTAAAGTTTAGTTTCACTTAGATAAAAGGCTGGGTTATTTCATCCGTGGTAAAGTAAAGTGAAGGCTCTCGTTACACTACCGAAAAAGCTAGTACACTAGTTTTTTATGCATTTATCAAAAATATTTGTCATCAAAATCTAGTGGAAAAATAATTAATAGAATAAATAAGTTATAAAGCTCTGAAATTACGTGGAAGCGGTAGCTATTGAATAACGCAAATAACCTTCTGTGGAGTCACCGGGCCATTATGCTCCTTGTGTGAGAAAGAGATAGCGCTATAACACCGCCACGCCCCCACTAGTGTTCACAATAATGTTTCAAATATTAATATCTGCTTTATTCGCTGATTTCACATAAATAATATAAAAAATAAATTTTATATTATTTTCTTTTACATGTATTGTACATAGGAAATTACCCTATTGCAAGCGAATTAACAGCCAGATGACCTCGTTTAGTGTAATAACACCTTTAACTTTATTTAATCACGGATGAAACAACACTAAAAAGTTAATTCATAACTTTGTAGAGACTTATGAGTCAATGAGAACTACGTTGAGGCCTCGTAATTTTTAACATGACAGAAATTTACCAGAATTCGTTTTAGCATTCCCAGAGCGAATTACATTATTAGTTCTTAATTTTGGATTGTTATATTTTATGTGTTCTTTTTCTTAACTTTTCTTCTTTTTTGTGGTGACTATCCAAAGATTGGCAATTGGGTTTTAGTACCATCAAAATTTAAAATCAATTTATTTATTTTTACTGAAATATTTTTTCAGTAGGCCTATTAAGATTTAGGAAATGTTTACATTTTGAATTAATACTTCGCAATAATTGATAGTTGCACTTCTCCAAATATGTTCCAAGAACCATGTTTCTGTGAATATAATAGACACTAAATTAATATAAGTTCTGCATAAATTGCAGCTCTATTTACTATTCAAATAAATTTCTACCAAAACCTACTAAATTGAAACTGACACCAGGTTTTGACGATGATCGTTACTACATTCGTTGTGAGCTTCCTGCCCGAGGGCCCGCTGCGGAGGCTGCTCGGTCGTCTGTCGTACAAGATATCGATCAGAGTAATCACTCGTGGCCTCTCTTCCGTTATCTACTTACACGACACACAACACATGCCGCGCTCGAACGGCTTCTGTGTTGCCAACCACACCAGTCCGATCGATGTTGCGGTGCTCAGCGTTAACACGTGTTTCTCTTTGGTAGGATTTTTCGGTTCAAAATGGTAGTTTTTCCGTTTCAAGCTTCCTTGTGTATGTCTTATTTTGCGCATGACTCGGGTTCTATGTCGGAAATGTTTTAGAGAATTTAAGGTGTATGTGAGTTATTTGACGATTTATTACCTTAAATCCTCTTTGTGTAATATCCGGGTACCAATACTTCAAAAATATTTTGGGTATGTGATGTCCAAGGGATGTAATGTCGGGACGCTTGGGTTTACCCGGGTCCAAAAACAACACCCGGGTGTGCTGACGTGCGAGTGGCGCAGGTGTGGTGGTTGGTGGTGAGCACGGCGTGCGTGGGCTGCGTCCCCGAGGGCCCTCTCAAGAAGCGGCTGAACCGCGCGGTGGCGCTGCACTGCTTCGGGTTCCTCTCGCGGTCCATCTCGGCCGTGATCACGTACCACGACGCCCACTACCGCCCCGCCAACGGGGGGATATGCGTCGCGAACCACACCAGCCCCATCGACGCCCTAGTGCTCATGTGTGACAATTGTTACTCGTTGGTAAGTTGCTACCGGGGATAAGTTGCGACCACATTGTGAGTTGCTACCAAAGGATGGCTTGCGACCAGATGGTAAGTAGCGACCATGTGAGAAGAAGATATTCATTTAGTTTTTGTTACCTGCAAAGTAATTCTGGGTTATTTCTAATAGACGGAAAAGTTATTAGGACCACACCAATCTACCTCAAAATTTTATCGAACCATGATTATGGATAAAAGACGACCTTGTCCTATTGAGGCATAAATGTAACTGTAACTTGAGGATACTTTGGACTGATTATTACCTCTAAATAGATAGCAGGTTCCTGCTAATTTTTATTTACATACACACAGCTTATGTAAGTGGCGTAACAAACACGACATACTTTTAAGAATATAAAAGGTGTCTTGTAATTTATATATTGTTATTTTACACTAGCTGTTGATCACGGTTCCGCGCGAGTGATAAAGTTTTCCAGGTTAAAAGTAGCCTATAGCACTCGAGAATAATGAGAATAAGCTTCCTATTAGTGAAATGATTATCAAAATCGGTTCAGTAGTTCCTGAGATTAGCCCCTACATACAAACTTTTCCTCTTTATATTAGTAAAAAGCGGGTTGATGTTGTACGTTCAGAATGCTATGTGTGGGCTGGAAACAGAATGAATTCAGTTTTTTTTTATAATCTATTTTTAATTATTTAATATTTTAGCAAATTTTAAAATTAATTCGCATTGGATAATTAACTCTTAATTTATGTTTTAAGAAGTTGGATGTGGTAAAATAAAAAAAAAGAATTCATTTTGTTTCACAATTATGCATGTACTGGGTATTTTTAATGCAAATTTTTACAATATATTATAATTGAATTTAACAATAAAATGTTGATTTTAAAGAACAATAAAGCTTTATTTTGAGTTAATCATAGCTAAGCGGCGATAGCCTAGTTGGGAGTGGAACGGACTGCCGAGACGAATGTCTGCACGTTCAAATACCAACGGCACACACCGCTAACTTTTCTAAAGTTATGTGTGTATTCTTTGTGAATTATCACTTGCTTCAAAGATAAAGGAATACATCGTAAGGAAACCTGCATACCTCAGAAATTCTCTATTAGGAATTTTGAGGGTGTGTGAACTCTACCCGCATTAGGCCAGCGTGGTGGACTAAGGCCTAATCCCTCTCAGTAGTAGAGGAGACCCGTGCTCAGCAGTGGGACAGTATATAATAATTTCATTAAAAATTAATATTATGACAGATCTAGTATGATAATAATTATTAATTACATAATCCGTTAAACCAAGGAGTGGTAGTGAGTGTAGCATGGTGGTTGCAGATTGGCCAGAGGCACGGGGGCTTCCTGGGGCTGCTGCAGCGGGCGCTGGCGCGCGCCTCGCCGCACATCTGGTTCGAGAGGTCCGAGGTCAAGGACAGGCACGCCGTCGCCAGGAGGTCAGTCCAGCTTATCTATACTTAGGAATTTAATCCAAGGTTATTAAAAATAAAAACTATTACAAGTCTAATTTTAAACTTTGATAAATTATAAATTATTAAAACTGACAGAGATTTGACACAACATTGTAACGACTGTCTCGTTCGAATGCCAACGACGCAGTGAGTCCGCACTGGCGCAGGCGCTCCCTCGAGCTCTCCTTCCTCCCTTCCACAACTACGGTTGACGTCACGCAGGCCACGCGTCTTCACAAACTAGTTCACTCTTTATTCTATAGATATCAATGTTTGTAAAGATGTTTGCATGTTTGATACAAGTTAACGTCTTAAAATCGTTGCCATATATGGACAACTAGCTTTTGCTGGCGATTTAGAACGCCTGAAGGAGTTTTTCCGGGATAAAAGTCCCGCTATAAACATTCTCGTGTTACTATCTCCATACTAAATTTCATAAAAATCCGTTCAGTAGATTTTGAGAAAATCGATCACATACAAACATACAGCTTTTGAGGATTTTGTTTTAGAATATCTATAGATATTCTGTATTATCGAATAGGCAATTTTTTTGTCACACCCTGTACGCCAGTCCGAGTTTATAAATACCCGCTTTTCTCAACACCCTGTATTACAGGTTGAAGGAGCACATATCGGTGCCGGACAACCCGCCGATCCTGATCTTCCCCGAGGGCACCTGCATCAACAACACATCCGTGATGCAGTTCAAGAAGGGAAGCTTCGAAGTCGGCGGCATCATATACCCAGTCGCTATTAAGTGAGTGTTATTTTCATTTCTGACTGCCTCGGTGGCGTAGTTGTACTGCATGCGCGGTACGACAGCGCTCTGAGGTCCTGGGTTCGAATCCCGGGTCGGGCAAAGTGATATTTGGGTTTTTCTGCTCAGTATCAGCCCGGAGTCTGGAATTTGTGCCCGATATGGCGATAGGCTCGCCCCCTATCACATCATGGGACGGAACATACTTGGCGAAAAGTGGGTGCCATGGTTGCGTCTCTGCATACCCCTTCGGGGATAAATGCGTGATGTTATGTATGTATTTTTATTTCTGAATGAACGAACGGAATGAACTATAGTTGGTTAGTTACAATATATAACCCTGTATTATATAACTAGGGTTGGTAGTTATTGTTATTTATTACGGAACTTGACGGACACTGTTGTGTCCCGATTTTTACCATGAGACTACGGTGACGTTACAAGGTTATATTTGTCTACTATTTTTATAGCCTTGAATGATTAAGCGAGCCCGCCGTTCGCCTGATGGTAAGCCATACGACCGCCCATAAACGGTAGAAACACCATCCAACAGTTTAACTTACAAAGTATTGTTTGGTATTCCACTGCGCTCGCCATCCTGAGACAAGAGATGTTAAGTCTTATTATGTCCAGTAGTTACACTGGCTACAATGTCCTTCAAACTCGAACACAACGGTGAATCCACACTGTTGTTTGGCGGCAGAAATAGACATAGCTGTGGTACCTACTACCTACCAAGACGGCCCCTCACGAGAGACCTACCACCAGTAAATATTGGAAAGGAAGGATTACCTGGGCTTCTAGAAATCTCACTGAGTGTGCGAATGAGATATAACTGTCACTCCATACTGATTTTGTGTAACAATGGTAATTATGACGGGCTATCTGTGTTATCAACAATGATTTTTCAATTTTTTTTATATGAGCATGGCATAGTGCACCTAATGGTGTGGAGTAGGGTCCAATAGAATGTCGACTGACGAGAGATGATTACCCCTCAACAGTCGACACAATTATGCCGGCCTGTTGGAACCAGATATAGACATAATGATCCCGGAACGCGACACTTACATGGGCCACTATGGCGGGTTTTAACACCTTGTGTACGGTGGTCGCTATCAAGGATATAAAATATATCCCACCACTAGCAAATATATTACATATAATAATAATATCAGCCCTGTATTATATACTGTCCCACTGCTGAGCACGGACCTCCTCTACTACTGAGAGGGATTAAGCCTTAGTCCACCACGCTGGCCTAGTGCGGATTGGTAGACTTCACACACCTTCGAAATTCCCATAGAGAACTTCTCAGAAGTGCAGGTTTTCTCACGTTGTTTTCCTTCACCGTTAAAGCGAACGATAAATTCACAAAGAATACACAAATATTTTTTTAGAAAAATCAGAGGTGTGAGCCCTTGGGATTTTAACCTGCGGACATTCGTCTCGGCAGTCCGTTCCACACCCAACTAGGCCACCGCCGCTTTAATATATTACACACAAATATGTATTCCAGATACGACCCGCGTTTTGGCGACGCGTTCTGGAACAGCTCCCGGTACGGCATGCTGCACTACTTGCTGAACATGATGACGTCGTGGGCCATCGTGTGCCACGTGTGGTACTTGCCCGCCATGCAGCGGCGGCCGGACGAGTCCGCGGTGGACTTCGCGAACAGGGTGAAGGCGGCCATCGCCACGCGGGGCGGCCTCGTCGATCTCATGTGGTTAGTATGGGGCTTGGTGGATTAGGGGAGTCAGGGTAGGGTATGGGGCTCACGGAGTGGCCGCTCCAGATGTCAAGGGTCGAGGGTGTGCTCTGATCCTCGGTGGCGAAGGCTTCTAGTTTTAGTGTTTGTAGGGTGGGCGTGTGTGGAGCGTAGGGAGGGGGGGGGGCGAATCCTAGGGCAGCGCCAAAGGACACGAAAAAAATTTGGGAGAGCCGTCGCTTAATAAATTGTTTGCTCTCATTTTCATATGTACCCACACACAATCATGCTTTTTATCCCCGAAGGGGTAGACAGAGCGCAACTGGTGTACCAACTTTCCGCCGTGTGTATTTCATCCCATGTGATAGGGGACGAGCCTATTACAATATCGAGCACAAGTTCCAGACTCCAGGCTGATGCTAAATAGAAAAACCAAATATCTGCCTGATACGGGTATCGAACCCGAGACCTCAGCACTGCAGTCGTACCGTAATATAACCGAGGCAATAATTACTCTCATTTTCAATTTGAAAATACATTTTATTCCCACAAGTATTTTACCAATCAACTTCACGTATAATATTAATTTCAGGGACGGTCAGTTGAAGCGCATGAAAGCGAAGAAGGAATGGCGCGAGCTGCAACAGGAGGAGTTCAGCAAACGGTTAAAAGGCGAATAGTGTGTAGTGTAACGTGCGCGGGTAGTGATGTGGCGGGCGGCCGCGCCGAACGCGAACGCCGAATGCGAAGGCCGAAACGAGGCCGAAGGACTGTGCGGGCGGATACTCAGTGATAAGTTTTTTGGGGTTTAACCTCGAGTTTTGGAGGTTAAAAGGCCTCTTTGGCTGATTGTTATATTCCTTGTCTAAAAAAAGGCGTATTGTGTTAATGAGGAATGTGATAACTTTTTGATTCAAAATGGCCTATTTGACCTTATATTATGGTTTAAAAAAGCCATTTTGGTTAATACTTTTGCTTTTATTATTGTTCATTTAAACATTTGTAACTGTTATGTAAAGAAATTTATATAAAGAGCTAAATATTAATTAAAATATTGGATGTGAATATGGCTCTCGAAATCTCACCTAAAGAGGCCTTTTTAGCTCTGTTTAAAGTACCAATAACTTGGCAGAATAGGGTTCAGCGGAGATATTACGAAAAATTCTAATATAATCAATATCTACCCTGATTTTTAGGAGTATTCATGTCAAATAGTATCCAATAATCAGTATAACTAACTAAACGTTAATTAAGAATAAACAATTCAAATTAAATCGTCAGCGTGTCAAAACTTTATTCTGGGCCCTTATTCTGTATGATAGTGTAAACGCGTAACGCGGCCGTGTCATGTTATCTTTGAGAAATGTGCGTGGAATGGTATTCTGTAAGCCAAATTTCTATAGTCCTAAACATGATGCGTTGTGTTACGTGCTTGTTACACACTGTTAAAATAACGTGCGGGATAGAGAATAAGGCCCCTGATTGAATCATTTCTGCTATAAATCCGACGCATCAAAACCTTTTATAGAAAGCTATTAATCAAAAATAAATTCTAACGTTATGCATTTAGAATTGCAAACCGTTCTGCCAACTTATTATTTAGTTAGGTCGCAGCGTGATGGCTGAACACGGTCGGGTAGCGTGAAAAGTTAAAAGTGATGACGCTTCATAATTATTGGCTCAACACTGACTTGAATAACAATTTAATAACGAATTGTCAATTTGGGAAACCTTTCCTTGCATAATGATTCAAAGAACTTTCTAGACCATTTCAATGCTAAGGGAAGTCGATATATTGCACTATAAAAAACATACATTATATAAGTAGAAATATACCTTATGTAGTGTTTACTAAGACATAAAGTTCATAAGTTCGAGTTGGTGCTGAGCTATTGCGAGGCTTGTAAATATTTTAATAGTTTATATTTTCTACTGAACAATGCTTTTTTATATTGTTCTTGAGTTTTTGAGTTTTGTATTATTCGTAGTCACGTTTAAACTCAAAATAAAGCAACGACGAAGAGTTATGTAGAGTATAGAATGGTCATTACAATATTTTAATATAAATTATTACAAAGAAACAGTAACATAAACATCACATTATGTAGATATTTATTGCTACAATTCGTGTCCTTATTTTTTATTTAAATAATTTTGACAAGTTTATAGTTATCAAAATTTATACTATGCATACACCATTAGATTTTAATTAAAAAAAAAAACAACAAAAATCGTAATCTACTGCCATCACTGAACACCTATATGCCAAAAAAAATATTTAAAAAAAAAAGGAGAAATTTTTTGGTAAAAAGTTACATTTATTCATAATAATTATGGTTTCCCAGTGTCCATTAGTCAATTCATACAACTTGATAGTTTTTACTACGTCCTTATTCATCAAATAATTGTTTCTTACGGGCATTTAGTACTTGTCGAAATTCAATCTAACTTGTGATCTACATGGTATTTGTTACTAATTGTGTACATTTTATACAGCATAATAATTTTAACTCGGCATAGCTTTGTCGTCTACATAAAAGAATTCTGACTGCACATGTATCTTGCCTCCTACACACTCCATTTTTGATAATTAAAATCTATTGGTGTATAAAAAAAATGTTTAAACTATTTTAAATATTATCTATGTCTATTATACTCTATGTAAGTATCTATTTTAAATAATATCTATATCGATTATACTTTACGTAAGAAACTTTTTTGCTTTATTTTGATATTTATAACTGCCAAGCCTCTCCCACCGTGTTCCCTAACGTTTGCTATATTAGTCAAACCAGTCACTATTTATTTATATAATCGAATTATAAACGAAAACGAATTGAACGCGAAACGTAATTCGTGCACTCGCCACATCACTACGGGTCAACGACGCGAGTGAGATTGACAAACGGACAGACTGTATTTTATATATATATTCACCTGGCAAATGACGAGGTACGACGGCGTGGCGATTGCGACTGGCGACGGTTGTGAGTTGTTGACATGATTTTTATAACAATTACACAAAATTTCGTTAATTATTATTTTGGACTTTTAAATTAATAATATCATTATTTATTGAACAGCGAAGCTGTATGCTAGTATCCATAAAATCAACGAACAATTAGAAACCGTTGTTAGTTGTAATCGCTATGCTCTAGGATCACTATTTACTGTGTAGATTTTGCTGTGTGTGGTCTAAGCTTGTTAGGACTTCTATCCCCTCTGCAAACTGAGGGGAATTTTAGTCATCTTCGTCTCGCTCAGTACCTTGTGTCAAGGTTTGATATCTATTTCAACATATCCCTGTCTTTAGGGAGGCTTAATAGATAACATACGTTTTAAATATGTCAGAAGGAAAAGGTATTTTTTTTTTTATAAAAAAAAAGTACCGGAAAAGTAGGTCGGACAATTCATATTAAGATTTCCAAAAATGATCTAGCCAGTGGTGTAACAATACGAATACACAATGCTACGGGTATCAGGGCATCGCGAAATTTTGCAATATTTTCTAAATCCTTTGCGTATTGTGAGTAGCAATAGTTGGGTTGGGTGGAACGGACTGTCGAAACTAATGTCTGGTTCAAAGCCCAATGGCACGTACCTCTGACTTTTCTAAAGTTATGTGTGTATTGTGAAATCTTGCTTGCTTTAACGATACAACAAAATATCGTGATGAAACCTGCATACCTGAGAAGTTCTCCATAAGGATTTTGAAGGTATGTGAAGTCTGCCAACTCGCACTAGGTCAGCATGAACGACTAAGGCTTAAACTCCCCAGTAAAGGAACAATATATCAAGGGCTGATAGAATTTTGTATATTGAAACTTGTAAGAAACAAAAGGTCCGCGGAAAAAAATATAAAGGTACAGATTTTTCACACTAGGAGACGCCTGTTCGATTTATTAGCCTCGAACCTTCAGTGAAGTTACACTACTGGACGTCACTTGCTATCTTTGGAGCGATTCCGAAGACAAACCGATGAGTCTGTCAGCATGTTAGTAAACTTTAGTCTTATTGGTCGAACCGAACAAAATTTTGGATCTTTTATTCTATTATTGTATTTATTTTTATTATATTATTGAAATCGGCCTCAAGACAGTAAATAAAACTTACCATTTGGCCATCTTATTGATTAGCTTGTAAATCAAGTCGTTTTTTTATTTGGCGCCAAAAATCAATATGGCGGAGGTGTATATTTTTTATTTGGCGCCAAAAGACAATATGGCAGGAGTATATGGCGGATTGGTTGTCTGCCCAAGCCCCTTTAGAAGGGGAGAGAGCCTAATATTTTTCTAATCTTGTTATTTGTCGGGTGAAATGATGCATGTATTTTGTACGAAGCGCGGTTGGGACATGAGTCTCTGTTGATTTGTTATGTTAATAAAAAAAACATAAGAACAAGCTGGTTTTTTTTGTATACAAAAAAGTTAAGGAATTCGGATATTTCTTTGGTATAGTGTCGACTAAAAATAAATTATAAATCTGATTTTTAATATTGCAACATAGTAAATTCAATATTTAAAAAAATCAAATAATGGCTCTCTGTCCATAATAAACTAAACGAACACAAATAAAAGACATACAATGGTTTATAAAAATATATTTCTAGTAGTCTATCTCTATTATTAAATAAAATAACAATAGATAAGTAATAAAAAAATATTTGCAGGAAGTTTTACATTCTGAAACTAGGCTGGTTGATGAATTCATCCGGGCAAACTCAAGGTTTACCTTTTAGTTCTTAACGAAAAACCAAACAAAAGGTCAGTTTTCGGACAATTGCGGACTTCTAGTCCAACTTTACTGAGTTAGCAGACTGTCAAGATCGAAAAAGTAAACAAGCAATATTTATGACTCGCGAGTCATTATCAACTATTATTGAAAGTAGTTAACTGCTATTTAAATTATCATTCTGCTTTTCGTATTTTAGTTTATTAATTTAAAATTTTAATAATGTAAGATATTTCAATATCCGCATTCCTTAACAATACTGTGTACAGCTGATAGAAGTAGCCGGGTAACCAGAAAATCAAAATGAACAATGTAGAGATATTACTAGCACGAGAATATAGATAAATGACTCGGATATTGACTTAAAACCTGCGAGGCGACCATGCAAAATGGTCATAGTATATTTTAGATAGGTAATTTATTTATTTTGTTTTTAGTAAAAAAAACTCAGAAAAAAACATCACATTTTATCATAATTACAATTTAGTCGTGATTATTTCGATAAATATAGCAAAATATAATTACAAAGTAACTGTGGTTTATTTATATAACCTACAGATATATTTCCAAATCTATTATTTAGAGGAAGACATTATTGTCATAAAGTATTAATAGGATGTGTCACTCCATTCCTACCTTCATTTGTACTCAAAATCGATGGCTCCTAAGTAAACTATCATATCTGAAAAAAAAATATTTTTTGCGTTTCGTCATCTAGGTACTGTTTATTACCAAATTCATAAAAAGGGTCATAAAAAAAGATTTTTATTTAGGATTCATCGACATATCTGATTTTGATATTAGACTGTGCAATTAAGCATTTAATACATTGCTCAAAACAACTTGTACGCTCTATACTTGCTATCGCCTAACCGCCGTTTTCAAAAAATGTTCCAACCGCTTTTTCAATCCGTCGCCAAAATGGCCAATCAGGACAAAGATTTTTTGACATATACAAAATTAATTGGTTACTTTGGGATAGGATCTAAGATTAAGATTGAGATCGTTTATTGAAAACGGCCGTAATTGTTTTGACTTCTAAAGTCGCTTTTTGTACTTTACGTTTATCAATTTGTAAGTAACTAGTTGGAACTGAACGAATTATGGGATTCAAGCGAAATTGAATCGTAAAGGCATGTTTGTATGGATGTATTTAACGTTTATATATTTGTATTTCAAATCTTGATAATTGACGGAACGCGCCCAATTTCTGGACTGTTAGTGCTATATGTACTAGTTATATATAATTTATATCAAATGTAATATAGTGATATGGTTATAAAATAAAGGCCTATTGTGGTTACTTGGTTTATTATTTTTTATAAAAACAATCCCTTTGATCCAGTAATAACTTATGTACGGACTATGGTTCTCAGTTTGAACTCAAAATCCTTTCTGCAAGATTTTTGTAAGTGTTGCTTTGACCATTTATAAAAGCCGAATAGGGGCAAATAGATAATTACATATTATTTTCAACGACTTTTAAAAGAGGAGAAGTTCTCAATTCGACGTTTTTTATGTTTACCTCAGAACTCTTGGCTGGGTGAACCGATTTTGATGATCCTTTTTTTATTTGAATGTTGATGTTCCCCGTATAGTCCCATATAAATTTCATTGTTGTTAGACCCTTGACTTCGGAGTTTCATGAGAAAACTGTTACCTCAGAACAGATTTGGATTTATTTTTAATTTGAAAGAATATACATCTAGATTGGTTGCATATAAATATTTTTTAAATCATTTCCTTATTGGTTTTTTAACTAAAATAACGAATGAGTATGTCGTCCAAGTAATTGCAATTGCTAATTTGGCTTCCCTGTGACCTACAGTGGTGTTTTTAAGGCTTGTTTGGTTGAGTCTACTTCGTACATACATACAATTAAAATTGAACTTTGTATTCTAGCATTTTTAATTATTCACCGACTCCAAAATTGTTAACCAATATATACTTATTATAATTAGGTTTTAGTGGTTTTAGAAGGCAGATTAAAAGTTTTTAAAATTACATAATCATAGACACAAATTTCACACCATCCATATAGGTATATGTACTACGTACTAGATCTGGCGTTCCGAACACTCGCTATTCAACTGAAGTGTACTGCAATCCGGTATTGGTCGCCATTTTACTTATACTCTATTTAAAGCGCTTTAGCACTGTAGTTTAATGTTTGATTAGACGACGATTGATGTTTTAGCGCTGCAGCGGACTTTAGTTGTAACTCCAGGGGCCTTATTCTCTATCCCGCACGTTATTTTGACAGTGCGTAACAAGCACGTAACACAACGCATCATGTTTAGGACTATAGAAATTTGGCTTACAGAATACCATTCCACGCACATTTCTCGAAGATAACATGACACGGCCGCGTTACGCGTTGACACTATCATACAGAATAAGGGCCCAGATTTTGAAGAGATATTTTATATGGACGTTTATGTCTATAGAATACACACAAATACTTTTAAATTTACTGAAGGGAAATAAACAAACAGTTGATCATAATATTATATTTACGTAACAAAATAACATATTGTATTGCATCTTTTATAACAAATTACTCAGTAGTATTCTTAAAACTCATCATTCTCGAACGGATGGTACTTGTGGCCCAATGATCTGAAAATAAGACAATTTTACATGAACGAGAAAAGCTAGTAGCCAAGGGGTAGTCCATTAACCCATTTACCAGCGGAATGTTTGCCGGCAAACATGACAGCTACATGACATTACGCGTGTCACGGGAATATAACATTACTATGTACTACATAATAGGTTATTTTTCCGTGACACGCATAATGTCATGTAACTGTCATGTTTGCCGGCAAACATTCCGCTGCTAAATGGTTTAATCATGTGAGGCTCGAAAGGGGGGAAAATAAAATCACGAAATATCACAAGGGGTGTTAATGGGATATTACGTGTATTTATTTTACGTTGATGGCGCGATTTAATGTAAAATTTTAAATACCCATTGCACAAACAAAAATACCCGTGATTTTGAGACCGGTAGAGGGTAGTCTAAAACCTCACCACATAACACCAGGGGGGTGGGGGGGAAAAGTCACTAAAACATCACGTGATTAATGAACGACCCCTAAGGAACCAGACGAGAACAAATCCACAAAATTTAAATAGCCATTACCGCTAGCCTATCAAGATTAAAACTTTCATTTTAGACATCAGTGGCAAAAGGTGAAAGTTTCCGAAATGGCATCCAACTATAGGTGCAAATCGCTCTGATGATAATTAGATTCTACAGAAATTCTACATTCTTTTTTATTATTTCTTTGAATGACGAGACGAGGTTGCCGTTCGGCTGATGGTAAACACCTTGAATTACAAAGTATTGTTTGGTATTCCATTACGCTCGCCATCCTGAGACATGAGATGTTAAGTCTTATTACATCCAGTAGTTACAGTGGCTACAATGTCCTTCAAACCGGAACACAACAGTGACTACACACTGTTTGGCCGCAGTAATAGACATTGCAGTAGTACCTACCATTAGTAAAGGAAATTCGACAGGAATCGAGTTATACCGATCCTTCGCCACTGTTAGTCATTATGCCGGCCCTCCCTAAAACTACCCCTAAGTCCACTGTCCCTAGTTTAGTTTTCCATCATCCCAGGTCCGCGCCATCAGCTCCCGAAGGTCCAGGAGTACTCACGCGGTCATGGGCACGAGACGTCCGTTGCAGTCGAAGCTGTCGATGAGCGCGACGTCCTCCGCCGACAGCTTGAAGTCGAACACGTCGAAGTTGCTCGCGATGCGCGACTTGGTCACCGACTTCGGGATCACGATGTTGCCGCGGTCGATCTGATACCTGCATATAAATAAACATTAGTGTACAGCCTGACCGGGAAAATAAAAAACCTTGGTGTATTGTGGTAAAATATGGAATTAACTTCTGTTACAGGACAACGTCAAATTTAAAACAGTTCAGTTTAAATGATTTATCAAAGGAGCATGTATTATTAAAAAACACAAATATGTATGGTCCATCCAAATCCTGTACCCATTAGTTGCGCACACGCCGTACTCATGTCGAATAAATCCAGTTCATTTTGATGATGGGTACACCCATAACAAGTGAAATAACCGTGGTAGCGCATTCTGACGATTAACTATGCTGTGGTTATCGTCACATCCATACGGATACTACGTTTAGGTAAAAAATTACAACGTCCTGATCCAACAAAGGACTCATATACTCTATGGACAAATTAGCTTTTGCTGGCGACATCGCCCGCGTGAAGAAGTTTTCCGGGATAAAAGTCCCGCTATATATTTTCTATAGAAAGAAACCTATAACTTTCCCAACGGTCTTAAACTATCTCCATACAAAATTAAAAATCCGTTCAGTAAATTTTTATAAAATCAATAACATACAGACAGACAGAAAAGGGAACTACAAAGTGTCGACAGATTGTAAACAAAAATGATGTCCCCCCCGTGATCAAGAAGCCTGCAAAGTCTTCGAATCATCGCGAGAAAACTAAAACATTAAAACCGCGATAAAATCCGAAAAATAGTTTAATTTTAAAAATTATATTATTTAAAACGAACAACAGTTATTTCTCCCTTACCTGATCAACACCTGCGCGACAGTCTTGCCAAGTCTATCAGCGATGGCCTTGAGCTTGGGGTCCTCCATCAGCTGAGGGTCGTCGGGCTTCGCCCAGGGTCTGTCCGGCGAGCCGAGCGGAGAGTACGCCGTGATCTTGATGTCAAGGTCCTCGCAGAACTTCTTCAGGCGCGCTTGGTTCAAGTACGGGTGGCATTCCACCTGGAATTTGGGCGCGTTTTAGTAAAAAGCAGAATTGTGCCTTTAGAAATTATCAGAGGTTTGGTTAAATCCTCAACAACATATTTGGAGTGAAATCGTGACGCAAGTTCTATTTACATACTTGATGACATCAAATGTTTCAAATTAGGATATATTACTATGATGATTAGTAACGAACGTCAATATGGCGACGATAGCCTAGTTGGGTGTAGACCAGACTGACGATACGAATGTCCAAAGGTTCAAAACCCAAGGGCACACACCTCTAACTTATCTAAAGTCATGTGTATTTTTTGTAAATTATCAATTGCTTTAACGGTGAAGGAAACCTGCATAGCTGAGAAGTTCTCCATAAGAATTTTGAAGGTATGTGAAGTCTACCAATCCGCACTAGGCCAGCATGGTGTACTAGGGCCTAATCCCTCTCAGTAGTAGAGGAGGATTGTCCCCAGCAGTGAGACAGTATACAATACAGGGCTGATATTATTATCAAAAATGTCAAAAATTAATAATCGCCTATGTCATGGTGAGTGACTCTCTTCTACCATTTATTACCGTGTCACAATCTCACCTGATTAACGACGGGCTTGACGCTGGCACGCTCGAGCAGCCTCTTCAGCTGCTTGGAGTTGAAGTTGGAGACGCCGAGGCTCTTCACCAGGCCCTCCTTTTGCAGCGGCTCGAGGCTCTTCCATGTGTCCACGTAGTCCACCTCGGAGAATTGGATGTTGCCGCTCTCATCCGTTGGGAACAAGGGGCCGTCTTCCTGTTACAATTGATTTTCATTACTATTGATTTGATTTGGAATGTTGTGTCGCCTGCTGAGGGAGAACCATCTCTTGACATCTTGATTATCTGGAACTCATTTCGCTAACCATAAGGTGGAGATAAGTCACTTTGACATGAACTATTTAATAAGGGTGATGGATCATACACGATCCTAACAGCCATTTTCAATAAACGATCCCAATCTCAATCTTCAATCCAATTCCGAGGAGGATCACAATTATAATAACTCATTTGTAAGCGTCCAAAATACTTTCTGATTGACTGGTGCATTTTTTATATAGATTGAAAATTAAGATCATTTATTATAGATAAATAACAATAAATAATAATAATAAAAGAGTTGAACGGACTGCCGAGACGAACGTCCGCAGGATCAAAATTCAAAGGTTTGTGTGATCCCCGTTGATTGACCGCCGCAGACGAAATTCAGCTGGGAGGATTCATGCAACAAGTTCCTATGTTAATTTTTCCTTACGTCGCAAAAATGAGATTTAAAAAAAATCATGTTGGCAAAATTAGAAAAGATAATGATTGATGGTTCCTCCTTTCATGGATTATTGATTTTTTTTTAATGAAAAAGACTTAAAATCATGTGATATATACATATTATATAACATAGAGCCTTTTAATAGTGAACCGTTTTTTGCAACCCACCTTATACGCCTGAGGCCAGTGTATGAGGTACAGATCAAGGTACTCCACGTTGAGGTTGTCGAGGCTCTTCTGCAACGCACCACGCACCAGGTCGGGCCGGTGGAACGTGTTCCACAGCTTGGACGTGATGAACAACTCCTCCCTGGAAACCAGACGTGATTGTACCTTCGGATGTTGCTAAATAACGAAGTTTACATTACAAGAAAAATTTCAGAAGTGAAAAAAATATATTATTGTTAAATGTAGGTAGATGTTGTAACTGACTTTTTGGATGACCAATACCTCAGTCCTCCCCGTGACCATGAAGGCTGCAGTCTTCGAAACTTTGGAAGATAACTTTAGAAATGTGAGATGTTTATGCCATTGGGTTTTGAAATTGTGGGCATGCGTCTCGGCAGCCCATTTCACTTCCAATTAGGCTATCGCCGAAAATGCTACGCAATTATATAAACCCAACTAGATCTCCGTTATCGACCAGAGAAATGTGTGATGTGCTCCCTGACCTTTTGACGACTCCCTCGCTGATCTTGGCAGTGATGGCCTCCCCGACTTCCTTCTCGTTTCCGTACACAAACGCGCAGTCGATGTGCCTGTAGCCGATGTCGATAGCATCCTTAACGGCTTGTGTCACTTCGCCTGGCTTGGACTGGAAGACAAAAATGTATGCCGCAAAACGAGTATTGTTTAAAATTAGTTAGTTGTGATTAACTCACTGCCACCAGCTTGCTTATCTGATGGCTTATGTCGGTGATATTCGTTCTTCTATTTTATTTATTTTATTATATTATATTCAAGTGGCTCACGGCTATCAAAAACAAACACATTTAGGACGAAATGAATACAATAGATGAGCCAACTGCCACCGCAGATATTTCCTCATTACTGATTCGATCACGTAGACAAATACTAAACATAGTTATTATTCTGATATTACTGAAAACATCAGACAAGTCATAATCATTAATGTCTCGTCCTCTCCCAGTGTCCGTCCCGAGTCGAGGTTCGTAACTCGTTAGTGGGTCGCCTTCAGCATAGTCGCTTAATTTTCAAGGGTTGTGAGCGCCTAAGGCACTCCCTAAAGTCCAGTGTATTAATATAAGCCGGTCCTGCCAGGCTAAAGTATAGTCAGGTAAGAACTGACATGCGCAACAGCAGTTATCAGTTAAAGATTGCTTGATGCTTTAATCCCCAACTCTCTTTCCGTGCCCACGATTCGTATTTACAAAGTAATGCCGATCATAGATTATGCCAAACTGAAGTTTAGTTAAACCTTGTGAAGTTTGTAGATATCGGTTTATCTGGTTCAATTGAACTGTGTAGTGGTATCCAATCGATTACCACTCCAGTTTTATCTGTAGTTGCTGAGTTGAGAGGCAGGGCCTTCGTTTACGAATGATATCAATATAACAGTCCTAACTACGTTCGAAACGGTAAGAAAAAATGAATAATGCTCTGCAACTTTAGCATCAGCATAAAGTTTGACATGCTTGCAAATGTCTTTTTAAATTGGTTAGTTGATCCCAAGGTAGGGATTAGAATTTTTATTAAAATCGGCTGTTAGAGCCCTTATGCACAAACACGATACGACGTCGCCACGTGGTACGATGCGACATTGTTTCACACTGTCACGTCGTATAGTGAAAATCTACAATCAACGTAAAATTCACGACACGACATCACAACGTGCCACGAAAACACAGAACCATTATTACCTGACATATACTTGTACTATAAATGCTTTTTACTAAATAACTATGTTACCAATTTCAAATACCTGATTTAAAGACAATATATTTTTTATAATAATAAAATTAACTTGGATGTATCGGCATACACTACTGTTATTTAATTTCCTGTGTCAGATGTTATCATAGTTATCAGTCAATTGAATAAACGCCACATCACTGAGAGATATCTTTATACTCGGGTGCTATACTAGAGTTAATACTATGATATGACCCTTTTGCTTGTTGTCATATCACAAAACAATAATACAGACATGAACATACCATTAGCAGAGTTATTAGGTCCAATAGTATATACTATATAGTAAGTAAAAAAATTGGAAAACTAAAACCAGGATTTGCGGTGAAAATATTCATTATTAATGCATAATTTTTAATGCACATGGCACAATGTTAGAAAAGGTGAATACGAGTATGTGGTTTCATTTAGTAACGGAATGTCAGTAAGGTCAAAAAATAGGTTTAACTGTATACTATTATAGCACCCAACATTATGTACCTCAGTTCACCTTAACTAAACATTTAGTCTCAATGAGCTTTATGATTGAACACTTATTAATTAAGAACTCACTTTCAAATACTCAATTTGATAATTTACATGCAAATTAAGTAATTTATCAACAGAACTTTATGACTAGAAAAAGGTTTCATAAAAACATATTCATTATATAAAAAAATTATCAACTAATTATTTACTGACCTCAATCATTTATGTGAAACGTGATTTAAATAATTGTTTATCTTTAATTTTGTCAGTTCGGCCTGTGTAAAAGCCATTTTTGAGTATAAACAGAATGTTTCTTACAAGTTTTTATTTAACTTGCAATGTTTTGTATATTTGGGTAAAATTTTGGAAAGTAATTTCAAGCATTTATCCCTAACTGATTAAGAGGATTTTTTTAATAATATAATATAATAGTGATATACTTGTGTAGGCACTTATTTTCATCAAGTTTTCAGCGGTTTATATGTAGGAGACAGGATCCAATCATGTATAGAATTTAAATATTTATGTATCATACAGATTTACTTAGTTGTACCTAAATTTCAAAATAGTTGTAGTATTTAGAATATAGCAGATTAAGTATAAAAATTTAATAAAATTGTATAATTGTAAAATGTAGATAGATATTGTAACTTTGAGTTTTCAGACCACACATCAGTCCTCCCCTAGACCATGAAGGCTGCAGTCTTCGAAATGTCAAGAGACAATTATAATATAAAAAACCAAGATAAAATCTAAAATATTGTTTTATATCAATATCTACCAATAATGAATGTTATAGTTCCAATACACATTATTATTTTCATTCTATATTACAGATAAGAATTTCAACTTATTAAAAAAAAATGACTCTTCATAATTATTAAGCCAACTTGTCTTATTGGATGTACCCTGACTGATCCTGAAGCGAGACTTATTAGTCACTATAAGCCACTATGGTTATTCTCACTATTAATAGTCACAATTGGAATTTATCAAAGACAAAAACAAAAAGTATCCTCCCTAAAGCAAAGTACTTCGTGTGCGAATTTATTTCCTACAATCAAAGAATGCTAGCTTAGAAGTTAGGACAGTTAATACTTTGTTGAAACGCAACATAGATTTTAACGAATCATTATAAAGAAATAACTTTTTTTATATACGTGTTCGTGTACATAGTAATTTACCGGCAATTTTAATGAACGTATGACATAAGACCACAACAAAAAATAGCGCTTTACAAACCTTCCATGTCCCCAAACCAAGAATCGGGCAGTTGAGCCCGTTGTAGAACTTAACAAACGGCACTTTTGAGGCCATTTTCACACAATATTCGAATAATATTTTTAAATAATTACAGACGAACTGCAATACGAAATACGACGATGACAGCCGGACGACGGTTGCCAAGTTCAACCAAAGAGAATTATAATATATATGGCAAAGTTCAACCTTTGTATGGGACCAAAGAGCATTACAATACTACGGAAAGTATTGGACATTGAAATCACTACTATAGTTGCTACGTATATTGGAATACTTTGAGTTTGATTTTCGAATTGGATATTTAATCGAAATATCTTGTAACGTAGGTACTTATTAAATAAAAATATTATATTGGTATTTTGATTTTTTATACCCTGTAGATACACGCAAGAGGAAGAAACGGTATTGATTACTTACTAGGTAATATTATTTATCTATCAAAAAATATTCTGAGACGAATATTATCTACAGCTGTTTATAAGACGTCGGTTAACTTTATTGCCTCTCAAGATAAATTCCATATATTCCTATCTACGATAAACCAAGAGTGTGGAAAATATTTTTTATGTAATTTGGCTGTGTAGCTCAAGAAAAATAATATAATTTCTTAGTTACTCATATGAACAATTAACAATAGATTTGATTCTAAGTGAATGAGGATGAAAAAATATGTAACTAAATAATTCTATAAATTTCCGATCTTTTGAGTAAAGCTAGCAACATTTTCAATACTGGACTGCGAAGCGGTAAAGTTTCCCACATCAATTAATAATACAAGGACATTTAAATTATAAAGCCAACAGTCACGACAATATTGTATTCATATTAAATCGTCACCTATACGTTTGTATTGTTCCAATCAATACCTAAGTAGCTATGTCCACTGTCCACTGCGCTGGCTTAAGGCATTGCCCCGCGCAAACGGCCTTGAGCAATTCCATCCATACTTGGCGACGCAGGTGTTTCAATCGGGAATGTATGTACAAAAATTTTGGAATACTTAATTTCTTAAAAAAATATTTTATCTCTTTGAAAATTTTAACTACCAAAATGTTCCTCGCGTTCCTAAAGCGGCGATAGCCTAGTTGGGTGTGGAACGGACTGCCGAGACGAATGTCCGCAGGTTCAAATCCCAAGGGCACACACTTCTGACTTTTCTAAAAATCATGTGTGTATTCTTTGTGAATTTAGCGTTCGCTTTAACGGTGAAGGAAAACATCGTGAGGAAACCTGCACATTTGAGAAATTCTCTAAAAGAATTTCGAAGGTGTGTGAAGTCTACCAACCCGCACTAGGCCAGCGTGGTGGACTAAGGCCTAATCCCTCTCAGTAGTAGAGGAGGCCCGTGCTCAGCAGTGGGCAAGTATTATAATACAGGGCTGATATTATTATTATATTAAATGTTCCTCATTAAATTTTTTATCTAACCGTGTTGGTTTCAAATTAAAATGATATGTACTTAAGGAGATTTCTGGAAACAAAAAAAATTGTGGCATTGTCATTATAAAATTAATGATACTATATCCACATAGTAAAAAATATATATAACCAAAGTAAAATAACATTTGTAGTCGTATAAAATCCAATATTTTTCTAAATGTACTTATTATTTTCGAATATACATCTTCTAGAAATTCGTTTAGCACACCGTCTTGGATGTTACACAGCATTAATCGTGTTGGCCGAAATTACAACGGTACCGAAGTATATCGTAATTTTTTATTATATTTTGTAGTTTATGAAGAACGGTCCGTAACTAGTTTATCTACCATTAGAAAATCTAGCTACAATATGAATATTTTTGAACACTTGGGTAGTGGTTGTGAATCTGCGACCTTTGTCAGCCGTCGTCTTATTTACCACTAGATTATCGGTTATGGTTTGGTATAATAATTGTTCTAAAGATTGTTGGTGTCTGTTAACTTTACCTTTTTCCTTGATGCGATCAACATAATACGTGTTACACCTTTACCAACTAAAACCATGGGAAATGCTAATTGTGACACATATATTCAATCTGCATTGCAAACAACACGCACATAAGCACTTATTTTAGTACCTACAGTGTACTGGTTAGCCTTGATTGTAGACGTAATGAATAATGTACTACATACCTTATGAAAGATAGACTCACATTGGTTTGCCGGCCTGATAGAGCTTGCTGGTCTGTTATAACGCAGTCTTAATCGTATTGGAAGACGGAGTGCGAAAATCAGCCTAGCCTTTAAACAAATGTTTTTTGAAAAGGGTCAGAAAGTATATGTTTTCGTTTTTCCGGGGACTATTTTGGTGGGCGATCGTCTTGCGCCCCCTTAGGCCTGAGTGCCATACGCTCTTTACACTTACTTTGGGTTTTGACTTGGTTATAAACATTGTTGTTTCTGCTTTTAATAATATTTTTTATGGATTTTCTATTGCAGGAGTATACATATAAGTTTTGCTAACCTAGCTTCTTATATTTTTTTTTATTAAAGCCTCGGCAGTGAGGTGAAGCCCAAGGTAAATGTCAACCGGTAAGGAACGACAGTATCCTTTGACAGTTGACACAATTATGCCGGCTTCCTAATTGCTTGTTCACGCTTCGCTTGGAGAACCGCATGCCATATGACGAGAAACACGTGTACCACCAATCAGTTCCACCACTTAATGGCGCTGAAAATATCTATGAGCTATTGAAATTTTTGTTACTGATTGGGATAGAAGAGGCTACGAAGCTTTGATTACGCAAGCCGAATACTCGATATCAGCTTATCCTAGCTAATTATTCTAAGAATTGTAATATAAACACCTCGGGAGGATAGATGACCCGATTCATTATTTGGAAACACAACAACTCTTAGGCTATATTAGGATAGTACTACGCACCCCCGCATCGGTTCGTGCTGGACAGACGGGAGAGATAGTGTCCCCAGCATGCAAGGAAAGAAAGCTTCGCGAATACCGAATGCGCCTTATAGATTGCCAAGATTTATGAAGCTCGTAGTAGAGTAACGTTAAAGCGATACCTCAAGGTCCATTTTCATACATTTTGTTTCACCTTTAATCTGGGTTAAATTAAAATGGTCTTTAATTAAATTTCGTCAAAAAATTTAAAATTTTAAAGGCCGAAATATCCATGATTATTAATTATTTTTACGTTTTCTTTCAACTGCGAGAACTAATCACTAACTAGACGTGAATTTAAATTCTTTACTTGCCAATACTTGTTTAGTTACCCAGATTAAAGGTGAAACAAAATGTATGAAAATGGACCTTGAGGTATCGCCTTAATGCTTTTTTGTTTATATTAATCGCATTTTTACTAATTAATGAAACTTATATATATTTTTTTCATACGCGTCTTTGAAGAACGAAGATTTGCTACTAAACATCGTGGTTCTCCAATCGATAGGTTTTCAAAAATAAGTACCTACTCAGGTAATATTCTAACACATTTCCGTGGTCTATGTTAGTATTTAAGACGGCATTAAGTATTATGCCGCTTTCAGTCTAAAAACATTATAGAAGAAAGAAGCGATGCGAAGTCAAAGAAATATAACCAACCTTCCAAGTGCCCAGGCCGAAGGCGGGTATCGTTTGGCCATTATTCAATTTAACGACTGGTACGGGCGCCATTTTTACAAACTTTTTCACACAACCACACAGCGAGGCGAAGGAACACTGAGTGAACTGTCTTATCGTTTAACTCTTGTAATAAATTACGTAATCGACGATCCCGCTGCGATTGATAACTTATCAGGGGGCAATTGATGTTTATTATTTTATTGAAGCGTACTATTTTTTTACTACGTATTTTCTAGACCTAATCGGTATTGTAACCAAATTAACAAATTTTAAAAGTTGAATAATTTATTTTTAGAGAAACAGTTGTGTAAATTGAGCTAAACATGTCTAGGTATTTAATTCTTCTACCAACATTTGTCCTTCGGCAATGTGTCGAGCACGCGTATTCAAGCGTGTTGAAACTAAAAAAACTTAAGGGGCAACGAGTCATGATCACCTGAGGATATGAGACATCCACCACTCCCAAGTTATATCCACTATACACGTACTAATTGGAAGAGATAAATAAGATTTGTATACATCGGTACCTCGAACTTTTTAATTATTACTAATTCTTTGCCGGATGCCCATGCACGGATGAACATTTGTCGCGGCACTAGACACAGTCTGGTGTGCCTCAGCGGCGAAAGTTGAAATTTTCCGAAAAGGAATCCGACACAACATATAGGTACTTATGTGCATAAATGCGGTCTGCAAATCGTTCTGATGATAATTAGATTCTATATAAAGAGAAGCCGGGAATCTGGTTATATGGACCCTTCACCACTGGTGTACGTCATATGGTTGTAGTATATTCACATTTAGGCCTATGAGGTCTCGCGAACATTGCTTACTTTTGCAGTCGATAAGTCGGGAGATTCCAGTAGAGACGCCTACGCTAAAAATAAAAATAATTATATATCATAGACATATTTAAAAAAGGGAACTTTTGACAGATCCCTCTGGATATTTAGAGAAGTGCAGTGGACTTCATGTGGCTGATGATGATAATGATGATGGCAGTTGCAGCCTCAGTAGGCGTGAAGGTCCATGCGGGAGCAAAAAACCGTCACTGATTTCAACTAAAGTAATATCGGTCCTGTATTATATACCGTCCCACTGCTAGGCACGCGCATCCTCTACTACTGAGAGGGATGAGGACTTAGTCCACCACGCTAGCCTAGTGCGGATTGGTAGACTTCACACACCTTCAAAATTTCTATAGAGGATTTCTCAGGTTTCCTCACGATATTTTCCTTCACCGTTAAAATAAGCGATAATTTACAAAGAATAGACACATTTTATTTTAGAGAAGTCAGAGGTGTGTGCCCTTGGAAATTAAACCTGCGGACATTCTTCTCTGCAGTCCATTCCACACCCAACTAGGCTATCGCCGCTTCAACTATAACTATACATTTCAACTGTACTTTAAAAAAATTGTGGCGTTCGCTGCACGCCGCGCCGCCCCTTTTCATGTGGACATGTTCTCTCTGGTCCCCCCTTATTGCGCCACTGTTACAGATAATCCAATATCACTGTTGATAAATCTGCTCTCAATTTGTTAATTTCATTTTGCTAAGGTTGTCAACAGTGATAGCAATGCACTCTCCGGAACCTGAAATCTCTTTTATAATTTATTGGTCATCAGTCTTGCCATGTATAATTAGGGTAAATGCACCATAATTCGTCATAATTTATTTTCAAGGTAATAATTAATAAATAAATTAATTGCTTTTAGTTGTCGAAGTCTCCAATTAGAGCTCTAGAATATGGAGCTTTTATTGTATAAAACACGGTATTATTGTCCCTTCAACAATAATCCTCGATTTAAACATGAAGGCACTTTCTACTGGTCCAAACTCCAAAACCCTAGTCTACATCCACTGGAGAGTAGGAATAGCATGAATAAGCGTTTTATCATAAATAAACTCGACTAACGAGCTATTCAAGAATTCCTTCATAAGACGATGTTGTGCCTATTAATATAACGCGCGTTTGTGAGTGTAACGATTTGATTGTTGCATGCGAATTGGTTTACAGCTTGCACAATTCACTAGCGCGATTTACTTTTCAGCTAGCGTCCTCTCTTGACGCAGTTTGTAAAGGGCATTCCCTAAAATACCATTTCGAAACGTAAGCAAAGAATAAAATATAAATATTAAAGCTTTGTAAACAAACCCATTAAACAATGTAGTTAGTTAAGAATTCTTTGTTAGAAAACTTTGATCATGATGCTCAATGTCAAGTTATGTAATATCTCAAGTTGTAGAAACGAAAAATTGAGGAATTTCTATTTCAAATCCGGTATTTTCGTAATAAAAGTTACTTTAGTTCCCACGTGCTTGGCTCGATTTGTCATCGCATTATAAGGTGTCCCGTAAATAGTAGGGAAAGATGACTAGAAGTGGCTCTACCAGACATAAAAAATGACCTCTATAAAAGTATCACCATCAACGAAATATTGAGAATTACTGTATCTATATTTTCGAAAAGTCGCCTATTGACATGTGTTTTGTTGCTGTATGCACAAATAATCAGATCTAACATGCCGAATTATCAACTAATTGCCTAAAAAGTAATACTCTTCTTTTTTCTTAAAAAAAAATACTGTAAGCGTTTTGCCCTTTGGTGGTGGAAAAAGAATATATCGAATTTCATATCAAACCCTTTTATGGAAATATTACGGAATAAAGAAAAGAGTGGAAACACATGTCGTCAATTTATTGACATTACCAGTGTCGCAGAACTTATTCACATACTATCATCCCTCCATTATAATTAGCCAAAATCAACAATCGCGATAAAATCTATAACACAAAATCATTTGCATTAAAAGTAACCTTATTAACATTGGCATAAAATTTATATTGTAAAAAATAACATGACGCCATACGACATTTTCCTTCTGTTTTAAATTTAGAACTCAATTCTATGTAATACCGCTACCCCACGCTAGATGGAGCTTATCATAACAACTCTATGATTGAGGGTATAAGAGAAATTATTGAATAACACACAGTGCGTTACCCATGCCGGTAATAGTGTTGCACACATCCTATGCTCTTTTGTAAACTTATCGATAGTGTTGAAATAAAACAATTTTTCAAATTTTATTTATGTTTAAAATTCGCGTAAACATAAGAAAGCATTATCGACAGTGAAAATGCAAATAACATGATGCAAATTTGGTAAGCACAGGAAAAGTTGTTGGAACTGTTTTGATTATAATTTTAAATAAATAATTGCAAAATTATTTTAAATGTTAAAATTCTTAAGATTTTCAAAAAGTATCTATGTTAAATAACAATATCAATAATACGTACTCGCTTACATGTTACAAATTCTTGAGTTACCCTGAAATATACATACACGCACGGCACATATGTATTCTTACATCACTCAAAAGTTTAGACAGAGACACCGCGCTGTGTGTGAAAGGGACAACAATATCACAAGGCAAGCTATACGCGAGCAGGACGAGATTTCGGTTCGGACACAACTGGGCGCGGGCAATGCGCGCGAGATATGTTTTGACAAACTGATATTATAAACTGCCGATATCGTTGAAGTATTGATTTAAATTAATAAATATATATTTTTTATTTTTAACAAATAGCGAACGAGAACCTGTTAGGATCGGCTTATATGAAAGCCTCGCCACTGGTATATAGTTCACACCTTGTTCGCGTAAACTACAGTTTGAAATAATTTGAAGGTTATTCCAAAATGTATTGCCGAAGCGTTTTTTTTCCTGATGCTATAAAACAATATGTATTCTTAATAGCATGAACATGAATAGGGAGATGCATAAATCC
This sequence comes from Manduca sexta, assembly GCF_014839805.1. Classification (NCBI taxonomy): domain Eukaryota; kingdom Metazoa; phylum Arthropoda; class Insecta; order Lepidoptera; family Sphingidae; genus Manduca; species Manduca sexta. The sequence continues at coordinate 777,032 of NC_051140.1, forward strand.
CGTTTCTTGTATATTATCTTAGTTACTTACTTGTGCTAGGTCTTTTATATGTGAGAGTTCGCCTGAGTAGGTGACCCCAGCAATGTATATTTCTGCCGCTAGCAACAGTGTGTAGTCACTGTTCTGTTCCGGTTTGAAGAACATTGTACCCAGGGCAACTACTGGACATAGTAAGACTTAACATCTCATGTCTCAGGATGGCGAGCAAATGGCGAGTGCAGTGGAGGACCAAACAAACAATAATTTGTCATTCAAGTTGTTAGATGGTGTTTCTACTGTTTATAAACGGTCGTATCGCTAAGCGAAACAAAAAAATCGGAGTAATTATTTCTCTGAGAAACTTGTATTTTGTCATTTAACAAAATATAAATTAAGCAAGAATAATTAAAAACCTTATAAACAGCTTTGCACGGTTAAAAAATGGTTTTTATTTGAAGAAAAAAATTAAGCATGCATCAGCGCCTGTGGGGCAAGAATAGCTTTTTTTCTACAATAAAAGTTGAGTTTGATACCTTTTTAAATTTTCTAGTAACAGCCCAATATTTTTGGGCGAAAGGGTGAAATAAACGAAAAGAGTACCCTTTTTAGGGATTTCCGAATAATATTGTAAAATCAATAAAAAACAAATTGAGAAAAAAAATAATTTATTAATATACAAAAAGAATGTCTTCAATACTTAACTGCGTGCTTAAACTTAATACAATAAGCTCTGTTATCCGTTATATAAATCACTTTGCAACCTAAATTCGTTATATAAACATGCGTTACATTGCAGCTGCTTTAGGAATGAGAGCTTGGAACAAACATCACGCCTTGCCCGCTGGGGTACAGACAAAGTCGCAACATGCTTCCATGTTGAGTCATTTTTATTAGCAACAAGTTTATTGACAAAGTACGGGGCACAAATCACTATTCTGAGATTATTTAGATTTTAGTGCTCGTATTGGGTTCTGAATCAATCAATGGGACTTTGCACACGATTTTTTGCAAAGGAACTGACTGCCACGCGTTTAAGGTCGGTTCCAATGTAGCTCGGTGCAACTCATACATAAACACAAGTTCAAAGCGGTCTTAGTTGAATTTTAGGTGCAAACCAACTCGTTTACACGTAGAAGCCTAAGTATATACCAAAGCTGTGCCAAGGAATAGAACCACATTTAACTGTATATTACTTAGTATTAGAAACTATATTCACTTTGAGTAGTATGCATAAAAAGCATTATTTCATACTATTTCTGTTATTCAAGTTATATCCACGGAACGTGAGCGCTACACGAATAAGGAATGGATTTTTTACATAATTCAGCATTGTACGTGCAGGACAGACATAAAAACAAACCTGTCACTTTTTGCACCTTTAAATATAAACTATTTTAATTAACGATTTGATTCAAGCCCTTTGATACATGAAAATATTTGAATAAATACAGAATATAAAAGATTTTTTTTCATTCACTGAGGGTACTTATATTTCCGCGCCGACATTCGCTAACTTCACTAGCGTTTGATAACAACGCCATCTGTTGACTGCCCGCGCTAACTTCAAATACAAACATACATACAATCTTCGCTTAGCATACGATTAATGCGACTAAAATAAGTTATTTATCAAAGCCGATGAATATATGACAGGTTTGTTTGGCTAAGCATATTAATAAGGCCGTATAATCGACGAGGCACAACACAATTTTGAATTATAGATCCTACTTAGTTAACTAACTGAATATTAGACCGTAAAGGTGCGTATGACGGTCTTTTTCATAGATATATATTAACATTCCTGCCAGTTAAGGGCAGATAGTCGTCTGATTACATCTAACAATTAAAGACAAGCGATTTTGGTCCATATCCCTGGACCATGAAAATGTATACTTCTAATAGCAACTCTCATTTTATGATTTATTTTCAGAATCGATCTAACGATAGCTATCTGGATTGATCGATTCGTTTTTCGAATCAAAATATTTAAACACTTTTCATACATTCATCGGATTTGATTATGTATATATAACATTTTAGAATGTTTTTCTGTGCACGGCGCGGTGTCCCTCCTCGTCGTACTCGCGTTTAGAGACCCACATCTTGCGGAATGTGTCGAGCGACGCGAGAATAGAACCGCCTATCCACGTAGAGTAGAGACGCTCTTGTGGTGCTGAGATCTGAAAATATGGTTAAGTTAATAAGCAATGTAGCTTCTTATTAGTGAAAAAAAAAACTACATCGGTTTAGTAGTTTTTGAAATTAGAGCATTCAAACAAACAAGCTCTTATTTTTTATTTTAATAATTAAAAAAATTCTTTTTGCATGACCATAACCGTTTTTTAATCAAGCCAGTTCAGGAATCATTGGCCTGAAAAGTGAACCTCACCAAGGTACCAGCCCCGGAGTCCACTTACCCTGATCTTCATGTCCTTGGGCGCCAGCCTCCTTATCTCGGCCAGCAGCCTGTCTCCGAACCCTCGGAACAGCGTGGAGCCGCCGCTCAGCACGATGTTCTGGTACAGCACCTTCCGCAGATCCATGTCAGACTTCTGAATCGCGAACATGAGCACCTCGTGGAGTCCTACGGGATAAAAAATCATGTCCTCATTATACAGTATCATTTTGTCATTGCTTCTGCGTAAATCTTTGCATATTCCCGCCGCGACTCGTGCGCCGAATATGTATCGAACGAATGCTAAAGGCCGTCTGCTCGGGGGAGGCTCTTAACTGACATGCGAACGCTAGCTAGCTCCCCCCCCCCCCCTCCCGGATAATTCTTGTGTGCGTGGACTCCACACCGAATGCACGCACATGCACGGGGGACATTTGACGCGGCCCTAGGCACACAGTGAATGTGTGTATACCTCATTGTTGTAAGTACACATTGAGGCCTATGAGGGACTTGCGAACATTTAAAATACTTTATTTATCACGTAGGCGAACAAAGTTGCACTTATGATACGTCAAAACAAAGCATAGGAATAATTATTATTATTTCTAAACAACTATTAAAATTACTTATATAACTATTTAAATTTCCCTTCCCTTTCCCCTCCACCCAACCTAAGATGGTTCCTTATCCTTCCGCCAGACTTCCTTCCCAACTATCCCTTCCCTCTTTCCTCCAGGGCCCTGCAGTCTCTAAGCTGGGGGCACCTAGTATCTCATTCGCTGTTTTCTGTCGGTGTTGACTGCGGGTCTGTATCCAAAAAAAGACCCTAACAAGCCTCAATATTTATTTATTACGCTTGACACAGCAATCAAGTGTAGTCGCTTGAGCAATTGAGTGGGACAATATTAAATCATTATCAATAAAACTGTGAAATACATATATCATTCTGTCTTATAATTTTCATCATTCCGTCTAATAAATATTAATTATAGGCTTACCTTCACACTCCTCGCCAATGAGATCAGGTCTGAACAGCACTTCTGGCGCTCGGAACCGCGCCGGCCCGATCTGAAATGAATGGAATCTATATGTCTAATGCTGCAATAAAGTCTAAAATTGGATAATTAATAACTTTTTTTTTATACAAGCATCGCAAAGTGGAGTGGAGTCCAATAAAATGACGACTGACGGGAGATCCTTATAATTACAATTTGATTGGAAATGTAATGGCTCGTAATTTCAAAGCCCGTATTCACAAACTTTACTTAACTAAGTACGAAGCAATGCTGTGATAACAGATCTGTTTCTGTACTCTCGGCATGACAGCCTTCGAAGTGCGCAGGCGCAGGGGCGCTGTGGTTGGCTATTGGCCGTCATATAAACAGAGCCATACAACACTATGTAATTACCGCATTATGCGTTCGGGTTCACTGTGTGTCCTAATAGTATCGTCTGTAAGATTGTTTGCTTGTCCCATTATAATTGTTGTTGCCCCTCGAGGCAACTTGAACAGAATATGTTTTCCTACTCTCTAAGCAGGTTGTGAAACAGAGCTCGCGCTGTTGAGCCTACGGCTCTCCTAATGGAACATTCCAGAAAAAGCCTGCCCTGTCGTAATGGAACATTCCAGAAGCCAGTCTGATACCTCGAGCTGCGTGCCGTCGGGCAGCGTGTACTGCGCACGCTCCGTCTCGAGCGTCTCCTCCTTGAGCGGGTTGGGTGAGAGGTAGCAGGCGCGCTCCTTGATGGCCTTCACGATCTCCAGCTCCGCAGACGTGCGCAGGTTCACGCCCTCCTTGCGCAGGAGCAGTCTAAATGAATAAGAGATAAAATTACTTTATTATTATATAATTTTTTTCCTGCGGTTTTGCCTACGTGATCAAGTTTTGCGGGATATAAAGTAGCCTATAGCACATAGGAGGAATATAGCTTTATATTAGTGAAAAAAAAATATTGGATTAGTAGTTCCTAAGATTAGCATGTTCAAACAAAATCTTCAGCTTTATAGCAAAGTGCCTGTTTGGTCAATGTATATGAGCCGTGTGCCAAGAAGTCCTGGTATAGGTTTCCATGTCAGACAATATTGCATTTTTAACAAGTTTTGCTGGATCACTGGGTTCCCCTGAATTGGTTGGGTTAGGTAGATGGTGGTCATGAAAACTTAACCAAAACTTTTTCTACAATATTTTTGGAAGGTTGTTGAAGGGGAAGGTCTAAGGTTTGAAATAAAGGCACATGAAAGAAGACTGCAGAGGGAGGGGCTACCAATGAAAATCACCCTCTGAGGAGACCTTTAAATACAGCAGAAGTGGATACAGTACTGATCTATTAATGAAAGGAGGGGAAAAAATTATGGGGTAAGGATGTTGACCTTTAAAAACCTTAAAAATAGTTACAATAAAGATATTTATGCTTAAGTCGTAACCTTCATTGATGTACTGTCTCCAATCATCATTATTGTAGCCAGTGTGACTACTGGACATAATGAGACTTAACATCTCATGTCTCAGGATGGCGAGCGCAGTGGAATACCAAACAATACAATCAATACTTTGTAATTCTAAGTGTTGGATGGTGTTTCTGCTGTTTATTGACGGCCGTATCGCTTACCATCAGGCGAACGGCAAGCTCGTCTCATCATTAATTTTTTTTGTAATCTGAGAGTAATATATGTCTCCACTGACCTGAGATACCGCGTGACGTCACGTCCGGCCACATCCACCCTCATGATGCTGTGCGGCATCGCGAACCCCTCGTAGATGGGCACTGCGTGGGTGACGCCGTCGCCGGAGTCCAGCACCACGCCTGTCGTACGCCCTGTCGCGTATCTAGAACACAGGAGGGATCTCGTGTTTGATATTATATATAACTAGCTTCCGCCCGCAGCTTCGCCCGCGTGGATTTCGGATTTCAAAAATGGAGAAGGTGCTCAATTTGTCGGGATGTTTTTTTAATTTATGGTGGTATGCAGGTGGTCCGATTGTCCGGTCAGGGTCTGATGATGGGATCCTGGTGAAATCGAAGGAACTTTAAACCATTAAGGTTGCACACGAAATGACGGAAGCTTAAAAAATGGAGTAACTTCTCCCGTTTTCCCAACATTTTCCATCACTGCTATGCTCCTATTAATTGTAGCGTGATGAAAAGTATACTATAGCTCAGGAGTATGAAAAATAATTGTACCAAGTTAAGTTAAAATCCGTCGAGTAGTTTTTGTTTCTATAACGGTTATACAGACAGACAGACAAAAATTTTACTAATTGCATTTTTGGCATCAGTATCGATCCCTAATCACCCCCAGTTATTTTGGAAATATATTTCATGTACAGAATTGACCTCTCTACAGATTTATTATAAGTATAGATATGCAAAAGTAGCTCAAAAATGGTCAATAACGAAAACATGCATTTTAAAGTAAAACAAAAGAAATAATATCGTGAAGCCAACCAAATAACTAATGATATATTGAATTTTGTGACTGTTCAATTTAGTCGGGTCCGCGATATCACTTTTGTTGAGTTTCAGAACGCGACATTACATTACATTATTATATTCTGTGCTCCAACGCACACTGCTTTGATGTTAGGAACAAACCTACATTGCTTAGACAACAGTGAACTTTATACAATAGCAATAAAGCTCAAATTGACTCTACGTATTAGTTAGAAAACGTTTGTATGGGAAATAGAAAAATGCTGTTTTGAGGATTTTCCCGGCAATTATTCGAATTTTTCTCACCTTTTAAACCTTCCCTAGACCTCCACGAATAATTCAAGACCAAGATAAGATAAATCCGTTCAGCCGTTCTCGAGTTTTAGCGAGACTAACGAACAGCAATTCATTTTTATATATATAGATAATCATATTTTCTCGTATAGCATCCATACATTACAAAAGAGAAATATACAAAGCAATATACAAATAACCTACTTACACAAAATGCGTGAGAGTTAAAAAAACCTACTAAATTAAACTATATGTTATAATGGTGAAAGATTTTATAGCAAAGTTTGACTTTTTAACCATTTTTGGGTAAACAATCCTCATCGCCTTTTTGAATTTTACTGGATAGGCACCACCGCAGTGTCTATTTCTGCCGTCAGGCAGCAGTGTAGTCACTTGTGCTCCAGTTTGAAGGACATTGTAGCCCGTGTAACTACTGGACATAATAAGACTTAACATCTCATGTCTCAGGATGGCGAGCGCAGTGGAATACCAAACGATACTGTCATTCAAAGAGTTGGATGGTGTTTCTACTGTTTATAGGCGGCCGTCTCGCTTACAATCAGGCAAACGGTAAGCTCGCCTCTTCATTTAAAGAAATAAAAAAAAACTCTCTCAAAAATGAACCAATCAGAGCAAAGTGTTTTTGACATGTTTACAAATGAGTTATTTTGATTGGTTCATTCTCGCGAATCGGATTGAAGGTTGAGATTGGGACATCTCTTAAGACAGTAAGCGTCGTATAGTAAACAAACTGTATAATTATAAAGGTAGGTATATTGATAACTTTGATTTTTTCGATGACCAACACCTCAATCTCCCGTGTGACCATGAAGGCTGCAGTCTTCAAAACGTCGGCAGAAAATTATAATATAAAAACAGCGATATTTTTTTCAGTGTCTAACATACACGTAATAGGAATCATTATGGAAAATCTGGATGTTAGTAAAAACATTTTAATATTATTGCGAAATGAACTCAGTACATATTATATCATATTAGGAAAATTTTCTACTCACAAACTTAACACTGCCTGCATGGAGAGGAACAGCGCGGGCACGTTGAATGTTTCAAAGAACACCTCTGCTGACTTCTCCCTGTTGCGGCGAGGGTTCAAAGGCGCCTCCGTCAACAGCACCGGGTGCTCCTCTGAGAATGTGGACAGCTGATCCTGTGTGATGATTGAAGTTAAACAGTAACTATAAAATATTTCATTGTAGTAGTGAGCTTTTAAACTCTCTTTTTTTTTTGTTAAGTAACAGTATTTTGTTGGTAGTAATATTTTGTATGTGTTTTTGGAAACATTTTTTATGGGAAATAATAATGGTTCTCTTTGATAAGAACAGGGATTCCTGCAGTAGTTTTTTTCATGCCACCCTGCTGCCTAAAATAGAAATCCCTTTCTCATCAATGCAAGGAAGTGGAGGCCACGAAGTTTCCTAAATTTAAAAATGAGTTTGTTTATTATGCCTTTGAGCCTTTATTACTCAAACCAGTGGTCATAGAATTTTGCATATAAGCTGTGGGAATACAGGACATGGCATCCCTCATCCAGAAAAAGAGACTATTCCTGAGGGATAGGAATTGGTTTACAAAAACTATTATACAGCCCCGTTTACACTTAGCATGCCAATCTTTGAAAACCAAAGGATTGGAGTATGAGCCTACATGTAATATAGCAATTACCTTTCCTCTTATTGTAATTATCCTAATAGAAATACAGTTGACGAAACGGCTTTACTTTGCATGAGTTTATGAAGACACATTCTTAAACGCATAGCTTCCTGAAATTATTGTTTTATTTACCTTGCTGTATATATAATTCCACACTTTCTCCATATCATTCCAGTCAGTGACAATGCCATGCTCCATGGGGTATTTGATGCTGAGCAGGCCACGGTGCTCTTCAGCGCGAGGGCCCACGAACAGCTCGCCTTCTAGCGCGCCCGCCATCACGCGCACGTGTTTTGGGCGGCCGATGCTGTGAGATAGACAAAATTACATTGGATATGTTTTGTAAGTACTGTCACATAACACTGTTGGTAAATCTTTTTTATTGCCTTAATAGGCAAATGAGCAAGCGCCCATGGCCTTTGCAATGCCAGAGGCACAACAATCCATTGCCAACTTGGAAGAGAGCACTCATATTTAAGCCTTGTTTAAAGAAGGTCAAGCACAATTAATCAAATTCTTATGAAGAATTCTTAGGTATGTATGTTTGCTTATGGTGTTCTCCTTTAATGTTAAAGCGAGCAATAATTCATAGTCAATACAGAGATAGCTTCAAAAAGTCAGAAGTGTGTGCTTTGGGTTTTTTTTTGTGCAGTCTTCAGCTTGGTTGATTGTTCTGTTCCAAACTAGGCTATCATTGCTTTATTTATGTAATACATATTCATAATGCTTTTTAGGTACAAAGTGTAATTTTGATAATACTAAGAATTATATGACTAATAATTTGTCGACCATGGTATTGAGTTCTGCTTTATTTTGTACCAAAATTACAATAATTTTTAGAGAAAATATGTTCTATTCTGAACCTAACTTATAATATGTATGACTATGATTAAATACAATAAGCTCAGTATGATAACTAACATAAATTTCATGTTCAAAAAGTCATGTACTAGATCTTTTTAATTATAGTCCCTCACTACAAAAAAACACATGAGTGAATTAATTGTTGGAACGAAAAATGGAGTTTATTTATATACTATAATACTTGATCAAAGGATTCTTCTCAGAATTTCAATATAGTAGCCATAGTTTAAGGTGTATCTGTATGTCTGTCTGGGGCATTATAACTCCTAAACGAATGGACCGATATTGATGCGGTTTTTTCATACGCAATTTCAATTCCACCTTGAACTAAAGACACACTAAACATTATACTATAGTGTAACAATTACTTACTAATTTGGGAATCTGCATTTTGGTATCTGGTCGCCAGCAAAGCCCGCTTTAATGACTCCGGAGCCCTACGGAACGCCGGTACAGTTAAAAAAAACAATTACAACTTTGTTGACGTAATAATGACTCACAACTCATTATTTATGCATAAATTTTCACTTGACTATTACTATATTATTGTTTTAATGTTTATTCTTGACCTATTATTATCAAGTGCCATGCTAACGTGATTCCTTTTGGAAAATTATAGCAGTAAAAATTAGTTGTGCCAAATTGATAGAAATAGGTTTTTGTAAAGAAATATAAACTTATTTACGTTGTCTATAACGACGGGTTGATTTACAATCACGTCGTTTAACTCCATTGTGTGTTAATTTAATCAATAAATACTTTAAATACTGTATTTTTCAATAAATTTCACTTAGACTACACATCGGTACTTCTTGTCCTGTGTTCCATAAACAATAAAAGTGGGAAGACCTATAACGTTCAATATTTTTTGTCTCTTTCTACATCTCGGTGAAAATATAAGCCCGGTCTTACGTTCGTCTTAATCTAATGCTAAATAGCAAAACGTGGAGTTGGAACGGAGTTAGTGACATCAGAAAAAGTGTTGCAAGCAGCAAAACGTGTTCCATTATTGTTGTCAATCCATGTGTTCTTTTTAGGTAGATAAGAAAATTACAATTTATATTATTTTTACAGATTGAACTTTGTTATCGCAAATATAATTTTATACTACAGTACAATATAATTTGGATTAGATGGTTTCAATGAGACTGTATGGTTTTCATAACAACGGTAATTTCCTGTTTCACAACTTTGTTTCCGGACAGTTTGACAGTCACACAAAACGAAAGTCAAGAGTGGAAGAGTGGTAATTTGCAAAAATCAATAAACAATTTATTGATTTCGCCTTAACGTCGCAGCGGCGACTTTGTGTATAGGATCATGATTTTCTTAAGTATTATATTAGCCAATTTGTTATTTACAAGTGCAAATTTGGTCTTGGAAAATGACCAATGCGATGCCGCTACGAAAACTTGTCCGGATGCCGCCGAAAATACAAATGATATAAAATTATTATTATACGACGTGAACCCGCCTGAAGGCTTTAATTTACGACGCGACGTGTATATGAGGTTTGCTATAATGCTTGCAGAGGCTCAGAAGGACGGAAAAAAGGAAAATTGGCGGTTAGTTTTGCCCCCGTGGTACAATCTATTCCATTGGAAATCCAGAGTTGTAAAACACGAACCTATGTCTTGGAGTTATTTTTTCCAGGTCGACGCGCTCAAATCCTACGCGCCGGTTCTTGAATTCAACGAAACATTTAGTCAATTCACGGGCAATGCTATAGAAATAGATGTTTTGTACGTACTGCAAAACTACAAGAAGTTGTTTGAAGACGGTGATTATGATGATAAGTGGGAGACGACCGAGGACTGCTACTACGATGGCGAGTTCTGGGGTTACAATAATGTAACCGTAAAAGAAACAGTTTGCGTTCACTACCAAGGAAAAATTTCCATGCTGTGGGAGTTGGTTGCCTTGCATCCTTCGGCCAAGACCATCATGTTTTCGAATGGGGAGATTCCTTTGCATACCTCTTACGGAACAAAGGTCTACTGGGATTGCAGGAAGAGTATGAAGTTTAGCAAAAGACTGTTGGATATTGCTGACGAATATATTAAGAAGGAGCTTTCATGCAACAAAGTCAAGTGTGACTCGTACATGGCAGTTCATTGGCGCAGGCAAGATTTCGCACGGAGTCGTGGGAAAGACGTCCCATCGCCTGAGCAAACTGCCGCTCAAATTAACAAACTCCTTTATGAAAAACGGATGGACATAACAGGTGTGTTTTTGGCTACTGATGCCACTGCAGAAGAGATTAAGAAGCTGAAAGCTGCTCTGTCCAGGCACAGCCATGAGGTTAAGATGTTTTCTCCCAATCATAAAGATGCTATGCAGCTGAGGGAAGGAGACTATGCTGTGATTGATCAGATTATTTGTTCCCGGGCTGTCTACTTCATCGGAACACATGAGAGTACATTTTCGTTCCGTATTCAAGAGGAGAGGGAGATCCTCGGATTCCCTAAAGAGACAACATTCAATCGCCTCTGTCCAGATTCTGGAGACTGTGAGAAGCCAGCAAGATGGACCATTGTCAACTAATTTAGAAATTTTAAATTTTTTGATGTATTTTATGTCTAGATGTGGCAAATATGAATACTCAGTAACATAAGACTAAGATATATTCCATATGTTTACTATGATAATGGAGTTTCATAACTTCACTACATTTCAGTCTCAATTGGTTTGACCACTGAAATATATTTAAGGCAGTTTTTCCTGGCTCATCACTTAAGCGGAGATCTCAGCTGCCAATGCAGCTTTGTTTTTAAGATCAATCTCATATGTAATAAATGGTATATTTTTACCATAAAAAAGATAATTTTTTATGCATTTATTTAGGATAAAACATGCAGTCAAACTGTATTTATTTATTAAAGCTAACGGACATGTTGGTAGCTCTGCACACATTTGTAGTTGAAGGAGCAGTATTTTTATTCAAATAATGTAACCAGTAGATTTGTAATCCATTTATAAATACCTGTCCGTTCTATGAGCTTTTTAAGAATACTCCTTCCATATTAGAAATTCTTTGTGCCATTTTATTGATCGTTAATTTCGGTCATAATTATTGCCAAGTTAAAAACAATTGTACACATAGGCCTAAGACTCTAAAATTCTAAGTCAATTTGTTTTTCATATCATTAGGTTTCTTATAAATTTATTTACATTAATGAACTCTTATAATGGTCATGTATACTTAATATGTGGCAAGTTAGTACAATAATATTTTTTATGCAAATATGTATGTTTCGCAGTCATGAAGACCCAATAGCATCTGCAAGATTTTATTTTGTGATATGACATTTCTAGATTTTGTTATTTCTTAGATTAACATCAACTTTATTACCTTGTGTTTAGGATCTCAGTTTCAAAATATTGTCATACTAACCAAAGATCTTTCAATTATGAAAGTATTGTATACTTACTCAAATAAAAAAATATTAAGTGCCATTATGTGTTATTATTTAATTCTTGGATTCCTTAAAAAAGGAAGTTTCATTTATTCAAAATTAGAATGAAGCAAAACTTCTTTCATGTTTATTTTTAGTGGTGGGTACCACAAAGTACTTTATAATATAGGAAAGTGGATACCTATGTTCCAATATGTCCTTACAACACTACATGGTTCCACAGCCGCGTCTGTGTAAACACGATAAACTCAAAAACTATTTACCGAAAGAATTATCATACTGTTTTCACTAATGGACGGAATGATTCAAGCTTTATGCGGGTAATTTATTGCGATGATTGTTGAAAGCTCTCGCTTTTACTGTAATCGATGCGTAATATCAAATAACAAAAAAAAATAATTCCATTAATATATATTACAATTGTCTGCAATGTATGGTGGAATAAGAAATTGTTCCTCTTTATAAATCTGGGTACAGAAAAGTCCGCCATAGCCAAACAGTATAAGTATAACATATCGCTGGAAGTCTGAACGCATGACAATCTTTTGTTATATTTAGAGTGCAAATTGAATTTTAAATATCATATAGTTCCAAGTAATTTTGAGTAAGAAAAAACAATAATCGCGAGATTAATAAAGGGGACCCATGTATTGTCTTTTTTTTATATCAACATGAAATTTTTATCTTTTTGCAATGAAGTAAATAATTACATCGGATTTTGTAATAGTGAGCTAGCGATATGTCACCTTCTCACAGTTAGGCTTACGCTAAGGTTCTGCTACGGATGCGGAGCTGGGCAAAGACGCTAGTATAGTATAAGAAAATTGCTTCCCCTCAAACCAGCCCCAAATCTAACTTGAAACTAAATAGTTATCTACTATTTAGTTTATTTAAGGCGATACCTCAAGGTCCATTTTCATACATTTTGTTTCGGCTTTAATCTGGGTAACTAAACAAGTATTGGCAAGTAAAGAATTTAAATTCACGTCTAGTTAGTGATTAGTTCTCGCAGTTGAAAGAAAAACGTAAAAATAATTAATAATCATGGATATTTCGGCCTTTAAAATTTCATCAAATTTGACAAGTACGTATTGTTAGTGTGAGTGACGGCTGACTGAGTATAGCGGCACAAATGAGAACTATATATAAATGATTAACGCTGTCGCACCAAGATAACCGTGAGATGGCGTTATTTATTCTTTTCAAATTGGATATATCGTAGTAGAATATACATGAATCATTTAAAAACACATCAAATATGATATGCCTTTTAAATAATTTTGTAATGGGAAAAATAGAAAATAGAAATGAGGAGAATCACTAACTTTTTATCACGACAGAGGGCGCACTGTACCTTGGCTTGACAAAACAAACGTCAAACCGTATGACGTATCACTGAGTGTTTATGTATATAATATACTTTTGTTCCAAATGCCTCAATGCAGTGCGTTAAATTGTAAAACAGAGGAAAACATTTATTTCCAAAGGAAAGTAAACGTAGAAAGCAATGGGAATCTGCGTTACGTATAAAAACTTCGAAGCTAGTAGCACAGCACGATTGTGTGTTGCGCATTTTACAGAAAAAGATTATTACGGGAAAATCAATTATACAGGTGAGTCACTATAGAATTTCTATGTAATTTACCTATTTCCATTAATTTTTAATTACTTCGTGCTAATTATTTTTGTTTTTATGATTTCAGGTTATGAGCTCCTTGCAAAATTTCTTAAAAAGACAGCTGTGCTATCTGTGTTCTTCTTAACGAAGATAAAACCAGAAAATCCAGCTGTTGTGGCACATCAACAACGTATTGAACGAAGAAGTCAGTCGAGTAACAAATGTAGATGATTCACAACCATCAAGTAGCAAAGTTAACCTAATAAGTGACAGACAATTTACTGGAAGTTGATCATGAAGAAGCAGTCAAAACAGAAGACAACAGTGCAGTAGGATGTACATATATTATGCATGAATTTATATCTAAGGGCACTCAAGTTGATCAAGAACACAAATATGGGTTTATGAATAGATATAAAGATGATAATGCCACTATTAAGTTTTACACAGGTTTTGAATCATATAAAAAATTTAATTTAGTCTACTCAGCTCTTAGTCCAGTGGTTCACAAAATAAAATATTATGGCAGCAATGTGATTATTCTTAGCAGTGATTCTAATTCTAATTTATTAGTTGGTGCAATACCTGGTAGCTTGCTGTTATATTGTTCTCAAGCATTTGCAGGATTGATAAGTGATCAGTAGGCAGTGGAACAAAGTGACCTTTTAGCAAAATGTGAAAGTGGTAGTATATACTGACTGACAGAGGATTTATGATACAATATATATTTCATCAGACAAAAATGTGACCATTAGGATTCCCAGTTTCTTAAAAGAAAAATTTCAGTTGCCTGGTCTTAATGTAATAAAAGATAGGGAGCTTGCAAACAAAGGAGTTCATATAGAAAGAATAATAGGATTAACAAAGACAAACAAAATTTAAAAATGAATTAGACCATAACTATATCCCAATAGTGAGCAAAATCTTTTTTTATGTTTTATGTGCTAAACATCTACAATTTCAGGAATTATACTATTACTATATTGTGAAAGATATTAGATAAAAAGATGTAATTATTTCAATTTATTTATTAATTGTAAATAGTTCTTATACACATACTTATTTACATTTCTGGTTCTAAATTATGTACATAAAAGTTTAACAAATTTGTCAACATGCCATTAATAAATGAGTCATCTCTATTAATGAATATTATTTTCATATCCTCAAATGTGTAAACAATAAAATTGCAATATTAAGGTCCCCGAACAATAAAGTTGGCCTTGGATTTGGGCATAATATGGATGCTGCTTTTTTAAATGTAATTCTCCATTAAGTATTTTTAAGTAAGGCACAGTCACAGAGGTTATTTTATAATATCTAGCAGCATATGGACACTTAACCTCAACAATAGTATCTTTACCCAATATACCGTCTGGAGAAACAGCCAGAAAAGGATATTCAAATGATATAATGAATCCACTTTTTTTATTTTTAGTCCATAATCTCTATCATATTTGGCAATGGAAATAGTTTCTTGGATTTTACTATGCACAACTAACATAGTCTGCACAGCTTTGGGGCCAAAATCATATCGATTACATATATTTTTGGTACTTATATGCTTTACTGTGGCACACTAAATGAAACATACTGGCAGTAATCCTGCATGATCTTTCATGCCACTCAGAGGAATCACTTTGGGCTCTTGTATTCTTCTCACTTCCTGAATTTGTTCAGATATAATATTTTTAATAATAGCTTCTCTAGTAAAATATCTATTGGAGTCCTATCTACATAGGTGTAACGATCCCATTCAATGCCATGTGGATTTCGCGGGTTCACATGTCTGTAATAAAGGTATTGAGCTTTCATCATATCCCATTACTAAAATTTTCACATAATCAGCATAACTGTCCATAATATCAGTAAGTATCTTTTAGTGTGTTATAAGTACAAGATTTCAATATCTTGTTGGGTAAATTTTGAGCTGCAATGGGTGAATTATAAAATACTTTCTTGGGTCTATTGAATGTCATTAATTTTTGAGTACTTGACAGATGCAATTTAATATTTTTTTTGTGTACCATCCAACAATACAGAGACATGTTTGCAACATGCTTGAGTACCACTGCCTGCAGCACAATCGCAATGGCATTCTTCAATTACTCCATCTTTACTTAATTTTATATCCACAAAGTATACCATTTTTTTCATACTGGCTTTACATTGTCCTCACAAGTGGGTATAAATGCCATCTGTGGAATAGCGGGCAGTCACAAGATGTCGAAATTCGTACAGGAGTTGTCCTTTATGCTGAGTATTATATCTGCAAAAACAATAATGTAGTAAGAAAATATAATATAATGTTATCAAGATATCATGATATATGAGTGTAGGTATACCAATTTAAATACATAAAATTTACACTGTCATCTTTGTAAACAACTGCCTAAGATTATAATCATTACATATGGGTACATAACTTTCAAAATATTCCTGTATTGCTTGTCTCGTAATCATTGGTAAAGAAGTGTCCGCAATTATGTCTCTGAAAGTATCAGTGGCTGGACTCAGATATGCGATCTCCTCTTGGATCTCGCAGTCAACACCAAAATTTTTATTCCGGTCATTAGATTGCAATCTATAACAAAAACAAGAACTGAGGTCCGAGAACAAGAAAATAAGGCATATAAGCGAATTATAACCTAAATATTATAGTATTTACCTTTCTATCAAATTAGCCTTTTTTTCCGGCAATTGACGCATTTCTTTTACGAACCTCAACTTTAAGTTGAGGCACAGTCATGAAAGCGTACATATTTTAATGAATTAGCACTTCAAATTTCTTGAAATAGCGTCTTCACTTACGTCAAGAAAAGTAAACAACGGTAAACAAAGTACACTCGTGTACCTCCATTGTTATGAGTATTTGATAGAAGCCTTATTTATGATTTGACATATTACAACCGACGTTGCCGCTCTTCCTATTGACCGTCGTCAAGGTCGTGAAGTGAACCTATGGGACGTTGCCAGCTCAATACCCTGTTGGGTCTAAGGTAAAAGTAAGTTTCATCACGTTACGTTAATGTCACTACTATTGCACGCGGTTTTGCCTGTGCAAAATTTTAGATTTAAAATTATAAATAAGATCGCCTGAGAATTTTACCTGTATTTAATATAATGTAATTTGTAAATGTGACGATCGATAAAAGAATATAATATATAGTTTTTCAATAAAAGTTATGATTTTGTTTCTATTTATTAACTTCTCCCTCGGGATAGGTGCTTTAAAATCGTATTTTATACAGTAACTTTTCAAATAAAACTATTTACGGATTTTATCGTGGTGATTTATATTATTATTTTCTCCCTAATGCTATATGTACTTATATTGGGAGTAAATAATAATATATATCACCGCGATAAAATACGTAAATAGACAATATTTCAAAGATAAAAAAATAAACAATACATAATAAAAATAACATCTATGGAGCTTTCAATTAAATAAAGAATAATTGGACGACAGGAGTTAACAACATATCAGCAATTAATTCTGTTGACAGAAGTTTATATAATCATATTACCGATATATTTAATTGTATTTTTCATTTCAGTGTTTGTATCTTCCAGTATTATATATTAGTCTATGTTTGTTTCGATTTTATACAGTAATCATCTATTATAAATAAATATTTCATTTGTAAAAACTTAAATTCCAATCGCCGTAGCGTAACTCAGGAAGATATTTTTTTATATAAATACCTCATACAAAAGTCTGTTTTACAACAATAAATCAAATAAAATAAAATTTCACTCGACGGTCGTATTATATACGGCCAAATTGAATAGCCGCTTTTTCATTATAAGAACAGTACATTACAACAACCTCCGTGACTTGTGACGGCCATTGCATTCCAGGCTTTTACAAAAACATGACGTTACTCGCGATTAAAAAACAACCTTATGTGGTGGGTGTGAGGTCGAATTTGTGTTTAGTCCATCAATACTTATGATTTTCTGTTTCATGTTTTGTTTGAATTTATCGACGACGCTAATTTTTGTTATCACATTTGCAAGGAGTTTAGTTCAGCCTTTAGGATTCGATACAAAGACAACATAATGGTGGTCTCGGTGTATGTACACCTTTGATGTACACGTATACACGTGCTATACCAAAATATCTGTATGAAGCTCCGTCATGCACCGTCAGTGCTAGCACAACTGAAGCTGCGTTGGAACCAGAACTAACCAATTGATCCCAACCGGATACCGATGCCTATCTACTACCTGTGGAAATGATTTCTAGTAACAACCTGCAATTGGTAATTGGATAACTGATTGTGGACTCGAAGCACGAACTTCAGTGGGCATTTAATGTGCCAAAACATACTCGGGTTATTGTTTCCAAATTCAATATGCCAGTGAAAAACAAAAGGGTTTCCATAGTGTTTCCACATTTTAATGCAGCATGTGTGATGAAATTTGGCACCATTGTTCTGAAAGGGATAACACAAACATAATATGCTTTATGTGGGCAATCATAACAGCTTGCAGATATTACACGCGAGTGGCTCATATGATAATCTTTGTGGACTCGCCAAATATGGCTGGTATTATATTTCTTGCAATTGAAAAACGACAATACATGGGACAAATAATTGTCTGCGGAAATAAAGAAACCTGGTGACTAAGATAGATTTATTGCCAGTGTAAAAGGTATATATTGGATGCTACTCTATATATTACTGTTTATATGTAAGGGGCTAGTTAAAAAGGTTATATGGTCACAACTTAGATTCATCTTTAGGAATGGAAGTTCCATACACAATATAGGAATTATTATTTATTAGATTACTCATGCCTTTACATTAGCATACTATCTCATGACAATTTTCTTTCCAGGCTTGAATTATCAGCAATGACAAAAAAGTCTATTTATTGGTTTCAAAAATAAATACTGTTTCACAATAGGAAAATATTATGAATTGAAAAGAATAGATTTAAACAGACCTAGTTGCTGTAAAAAAATTACAGAGCCGTTTACGGCAATGGAATCTAAAATAAAAATTTCAAGAGTGAAGAAATGCATAGTCTCCATTATTTAAATTTTATTAGAGATGGAGATTCTTCTGTGTTTGCTAATGTGAAAGAAAAAGTACAACATGGGAACTAAATAAAAAATTGACACCAGTGCACAAGGTAATTTATTGTATCCAATATCCATAGACCTTTATCTCCTTGGCATAGTGTTAGTTGTATTATCATGAGGCCGGAGATTCCAAGGTTTTGTTACCATTTATGGGTGATAGGATTTTGAATGCCTCAAATATGATTGGTGTCATAAAATCTCAACTAAATTATTAGTGTAACATTCTTGGTAAAGACTGCTGGTCCCACCACACATTGAAGTAGAATAAAAAAGGAATGTTCAGATACAATGAATGCTTCACATAAATGTTTTGTATTTGTAATCATTAATACCTGGTGGTGTGAACTACTACTATGCTATGCTAATTATCATGATAACTTGCTATATGTCAATATTGTAATTCACCTTTTACTTGGCCGACTAAACATTGAACTTGAATTGATAATGTAATGTGGATAAACATATACTATATTACTACTCACATTTCAGATTTTAGCTAATACAAAGCTTCCACACTATGGATGAAATATTTTGAAACCAAGGTTACTGAAGAACTACTGTGCAATAAATTATTAATGCGGTAGAGCAATGGTCAGCCTAGTTCCATGGCTGATGATTTTCAGGCCACCGCATGTATTTGGAAACTATGAGAAAAGGAAAAATTTACTACTCTTTCCATTCGTAATTTATAATATAATTTGTACATAGTGTTACTTTTGTAAAATTAGCCAGACAAATGTGATTTGTTATCTATAATAAAAATATAAAACTATAAACTGGTAAATCATTTGCCATTGTATTCAAATTTAATTAGAGTATGTCATGTTTTAAGTTTGAGAAATCATTTCAGAATTGTGGCATTTTACTTAAAAACAATGTAATAAAAATAAATAAAAAAATTTAGAAAGGAAAAAAGGACAAATTGTAATAAAAATAAATAAAAAATAATTGATATATTAATGTGTGTGGTATGGTTATGCTATTGAACACCGTTTCTAATATAAATAAAGAAAAGAAAAAGGTTCGAGCCAGAGTCAATAAAAAAAGAATTACCTGGATAAGCTAGGAAGATTCTGGAACTTTTTAATCTTCAGGGGCGGTCTAAATGAAAGTCTCAGAGCCAGTAAGCCAAAGTTGTTCTTTATATTTTCCGAGGAGTTCTCAAATTTGGAAATAATTATTTTAGAACATAAAAATACCTTTGGTCATTATTGCATCATCACTGGAATCAAGTTAGAAATACATACCAGAGTAATGAAATAACTAAAGTTAGTCAAATATAATTAATGAAGACCACAGAACACTCTTCACTGCTGGTCCCATAAAGCAGATCCTCGCGGAGAGGTCCCGGTGCAGAAAATTGCAACAAATGTAGGTTAAACTGGATACAATATGAAATCGCTCCATGTAAAAAATTAATCCATTGTAAAAAACTTCCAAAAAAAGGAAAATAAAAAAAAAACGCGGAAAGCTAAAACAAACAAAATCTAATTAGAACCTTATCTAGGAGGCACAACACCACGTAAAAAGGTATAATAACTCACCGTTTTTAAGGCAAATTTAGATAAATACTAGGGAACATCAATAAGACGCCCATCGTAAGGTTAAAAGAGAAAAATCCTGTAACAGACCAAAATACGACATGTAATTCCAATGGAAAAAATACAACCACATGTGTATCAATTTTTAGTAGAAAAACAAACTCACTCAAGATAAATTATTACTTTTGAATGTTTACTTTACATTTTAACAAAATATTAGGGCATACTGCCCATAATTGTGAAAGATTAAATTGGATTATTTAATCCATGATGTTATCTTCAAGAACCGTCAAAGAAAGTGACTTCCTGTGTCTATGACAGCCGTCCATCATCATCGTAGGGATGGGAAAGTCCATAGATCGACGTAGAGATGTCCCTCAGACAATCCACTAAAAGACATCAAAACGACCACTGACCCTATCGAATGTGACCAGTGCAGGAAATCCTACTTCCTCAATTTTATTTAATTTTTAAGTGGCAATGTTGGCAATCACCTGTCAAACCAAGCAAAGCCTCCAGAGCCGCAATAAATAAACAAAAAAACTTGACAAACCAAACATGTAACGTAATCAAAAAATTACGTTACAACAAATAAAACCAAAAACTTTCTTCCAAATATTGTATTTCAGTAAAATCAATGTCCATATTTTCATGACTGGAGCTGGCTGGACAGTCATCCTGTGATTCTGAAGAACTACTACTGTCATCTTTAAGATTTATTATAATTCTTTCAATGTCCTCTTACAGGGTATGTTCTCTCTTGTAATAGTCATTTTAAATTTTTCTTACATGTTGACATGAGATTTTCCAATCATCTTCGGTTATGTCTTGAAACGCACTCACATATGCTTCCTTTAACAAACAAATAATTACTTTTGATTTGGATAATAAATGAATATTAAATTGTAAATTATTATTAAACCTGTACTTTGAATGAATCATTTCATTATTATAACATTAATATTTTATACAATATGAGCTGCTTCTGTTTTGCTAAGCCCCATATAAGCTCAATGAGATTTAAATCACAGTAGTAAGGTGGAACCCTTACCACTCTACCCTACCTACCTACCTACCTACACTACACCTCAATTAGTAATTACTAATTATTGATGCAAGTATCTCAAGATGACGTGGACAATCTTTAAACTAATTTTGTCATATGAATGTAAACATTACCTACGGGCTTGATAATATATTGCAAGATATAGAAAATACTTAGTGCAAGTAGTAAAAATCACTCCAGACTCATCAAAACTTATAAAGTACACTTAAATTATTAACAAAATAAACTTCCACTTACCAGATCCGATAGAATTGTTTTTGCTTCTTGTTCAGCTAGACATGGTCGGTAAAAGTTTTATATATAATTTCTCTCGCGAACCTTATTATTCGCGGCTTATTCATTTTGTATCGCGAATAGTATCTTCTTGTTCTTATTGCAAAATTTTAATAAAAAGACAACACCGACACTATTTATAAAAACTTCACAAACGTCAAAAATGTGATAATGTTGCCAGGTAAAATAAAGGATTAGTTCCATTTCTACACTTTTTGCCAAGCTATAAAATACAGTATTTTAATTTATTTATTCCCAATTTTTCGTCATCCATTATAAGTATGCACCAACAAAGATGCGATACGAGAGATTACGTTCAATTTTTCGAGACCTTGAAATATGTTTTCTGCATTAGTACCATCTAGTGGTCCTATATAAAAATTACTTTCGATATGTGTGCGTGCGTATATGTACACGAAATACCGATCTTTCTGCTTCAGCTAACTTAAACGGTACTATTCTCAGATATTCGTTATGATGAAGCAAAATAAATATATAGATAAATTGTAGCATAGTATATACCTCTAGCATATAGCAAAAAAATTCTAGAAACAAAGTATTTTGGACGTAATTATAAAAAATGTGACTTTTTGTGACTTCAATGCCATCTAGCGAAAAAATTGCGGCGGAGCCATGAACGGATTCGCCTTAAGTCCCTGAGTACGGTACATTTATTTTTAGATTGTGGCTCCATTGTTGATAGACGATGATTTTATCTTTTACCGTAAGCTGTTTTTTTTAAAAGCAACGGGTGTATTATTTTTAACTAGTTTTCATAATAAAGTCACCTGAACCATACATTTTAAATATGGAATTTAATTAAATTAAGTTTACATTTTATATATTTTTTTAAATTCCCCTCTTTGGAACTGTGCTGTTTCTGAACGAAAATAAACATCGATTTTTGTTTGTGTTCTACTGATTTCTGTTATCGGCTACCTGTACAATATTATTGAGCATTTTGTTAACGCGCTCAAATTAAAACTTGACTTTAGGTAGACTCGCAATATTTGGATTTAAAGTGCTAAGTCTTCATTACAGTAAACAGCATATATTAATAATGGCGTGTTTAATTACACTTACAGAGGGCGATAAAGAAATGGATTTCACAAGCGATCGTAAGTTCTAAATATATTTCAATTATTCTATCAGTTACATTTTTAAACATCAATAATTTTGTCAGAAAACAATGTTTTTTTCGTTCGTAACGTACATAACCTAAGATACCGCGTAAATTTAAATATTTAGGTGATGTGCGTGTAATTTAAATGTTTTTTTATATTAATTTAAATTGTACCCAATTCCCTTATAAGTTTATAGTATCGATTATTTAATATATTATTTCAAAGTACATAATATACAAAATATGTTGTACATAGGTATTTATAAATTATCATTGCATTAAAATATATAATACCTATGTTATAGATGCGGTTTATTTTAGTATTTTTTTTATCTTCATTTCAATTAATTACACTTAATTAAACATTTGGTCCAGTGTAGTTACACTTTGTGATTTCAAGAATTTAACTATTATTAAATGTAACAAAAATAAAGTAAGTACAGTAATTATAATCAGCTATAGCGCCATTAAAGAGACAACCTAATCTTGTTGTATCTGATATATATAAATATAATATCAGCTCTGTATTATATACTGCTTACTGCTGGCCAACGGGCTTCGTCTACTACAGAGAGTGTTTAGGTCTTAGTCCACCACATTGGCTTAATGCGGGTTGGAAGACCTAAAACACCCTCAAAGTTCATACACAGAATTCTCAAGTGTGCAGGTTTTCTCACAATGTATTCCTTCATCATTAATGTGAGTGATAATTCACAATCAATACACACATAACTTTGAAAAGTTCCTTTCTAGTCTGTCACTGCCTTTATTTGTATCTCATTCTCTGGTAATATTTTGACTTAAAATTGTCACATCTGGGACAGTTAAAGAAGTATTTTCATAACCCGATCTGGGGTATGGTCCTCAATGCGATATTGCTTGGGTCAAAATATTATCGTGGCACAAACACTTTTATTTGCGTAGTTTATTTGTGTGGGTATTATTTAAAAATGTCATTACAATACTGTTTCCATTTGATACACTATCTCGACAGCATTGCTAAGCATCAGGTGCAGTGCAGCCACTGTGACTTGCGTGAATAAAAAAAATGTTTATGATTATTTTTCTTATATCACAATAAGGATCAAAATAATATTTTAGATTACTGAAAATAAATGACAATTTGTTGTTATAACTGATAAATTCCATAATATTGCTCACTTTATCCAGTGTGATATATTTACACAGATGTTTATATGCATAGAGCATCGAACAGGGCGTCGCTATTTACAGCTGTTTTCAATAAACAATCCCAATATCAATCTTTAATCTGATTCCGAGGATGAACATAACTCATTTGTAAGCATGTAAAAAAAAACTTTGTTCTGATTGGACCATTTTTGAGATCGAAAAAGCGATTGGAATCGTTTATTGAAAGGGCGGTTAGTCGTTATAACCGATAGGTTTCTATCAAACTTGAAAAATACAGATGTCCGGTGTAAACTTATCAACCGACCAATACACATTGGTGTATACAGGAAAATTAACTTTAAGTGGGTGGTATATAGTATATTTTATGTCTTCAGTAATACAATATATATATTTTGTAATTTGAATTTAGAATTATCATTTTGATTCATGCTTTATGATTTAATATGTACTTCATGCCCCTTGTATTAAGTTGTGTTATTCAGTGCTATTGTATTTTTATTATTAATATTATCGGACTGGCAGTTTATTTAACTGATATGCCTGTATCCTGTAATCCTTGATTCTGGTTTCACTTCCCAGCAAAATATTTGTCAAGTTTGTTCCTAAACCTGTTCACATTTTCTGCTGCAACCACATCCTGTGGGAAGTTGTTCGTTATATTGTGATGAGGTTTGCCAGTATAAAGTAAGCATCGCAACTAGAAGGCGATAATGTGGGAATTTGTGTATTAAAAAACAAGAAAAAGATTTATCCTCATGATATTATAAAAAATATTTAAAGTTGTATACAATACATGTTAACACAATATTTTATAGTCAGCCACAAACTGAGTGAATTCGATTAAAATTTTTAAATCCTTTAAATTTTTGTATTGGTATGAACGATCGTCTTTTCTTGACTAAAATAAACTTCAAAGGTTCTTGTAAGTTTAGATAAAGAAAAAACATTTTTTCTGTTGAACATAATGTGTAAAAGCATTTCTAAGTTTTAAATTTGTTCCACTTTTGAAACTGAATATAAATATTGTTGGTCTATTTTTAATTTAAGTATGTCTTTTTTTCAGAACCACCGGAAAAACCAGAAACACCTCCAGAAGATACGGTGAGTTATGCATTTTTAATTTAAAATCATAATTATTGTTTTATAATGTCTTATGTTTACGTGAACGTTAGACATTAAAAACCGAAAAATAGTTTAACTATTTTTCGGTTTTTATATTATAGTTTTCTCCAGACGTTTCGAAGACTTTGCAGCCTTCATGGTCACGGGGCGGGTCTCGGAAAATAATTAAAATATAAAAACAGCGATTAAATCCGAAAAAAAGTTGTTTTTTTTTTAGTTCTGTTCTTATCATATTAATACTAGTTTAGTTATAAGGTAGACACAATTAGATCCCATTTTTAAATTGGATTGGAAACTTCCTCTAGATGACATTTTAATAACAAAAGGTATTTTCACATTAAATTTATTTTGTATAAAAAGGTCTGCATTGTTTCTATATAACTTGTACAAATGTTATACCAATTCGTAGTTTGCTTAATATCCCACCGATACACAGGGTTGAGATGATTAAATAAATTTAAATTATAGATAGAAACAGTTTTTTTTTATCTACATCAATAGTTTTTAATGCCAAGATATCAACCAGACTGTGTCAAGGGACTTCCCCGATATAAACTACGGCGCACACGCACGTGCAATGCTATTCTTATCTAGACAGTTCGGGTATTCCCCGTAATGTTAACTTGCGTTTTGATTCTTCGCCTCGGCATACGCGATCGATTAAGGAAAGTGTGAATACGACAAAATAGTTGCAAAGATGCTGTGTGGATTTGTTTTAACGAAGGAAGTTTGCTTACGGAAGGTAAAGCTGTGTGTAAAAGTGTAATATGGAGTTATTTAATTTATTAGTGAGTGAAAACGTTCAGAAATATGTGTCGCAGAAACGGAAGAAATAATTATGTAATCAGTAATATGTGACAGCAATTTCAGTAATCCAGGTGGCATTTGTCAATTTTAATGAAAAAAAATAATAGTAATAAATTACGAATGAAAAAAGATTCGATTAAGAAATTTGAAAAAAAAAATTTTTTTCTTTTTTTTTAAGTCACGTTTTTTAACAACCCTGCTCATATAGGTATGTTGTATAATGCATGCATATACATTACCTTACAAGACATGTTTAATAATATTGTTCACAGGCAAACGTACGAAATGATAGCAACTTACACTTAGTGATTCCTCAACCGAGAGTGATGACGGGAAAGAGACCTTACAGGGCTAATAATAGATGTGAGTATGGATTACCGTTGTATATAACTTACTTAGACATGCAGCCTATGTAAGAGAGAAGATGCAATATTTTATTATGGTATTAATGTTATAATTTTCTCATAGAATAGATCACGAGTATATAAAAAAATAAGATACTAAATTTATTTTTTTATTTTATTTTTTTTATTTTTTTTGTTTTGGTTGAAATTCGACGTTATCCAACGTAGTGTGCGTGTGCACTCATGCACACTGTAAGGTTATATGGAAAAATAAAAAGTGGGGCGCGTCTTGGCGCCATCCCTGGAAGCAGGCGTACCAGCCCCCCCCCCCCCCTCCCCTCTCCTTCTAAACATTGCTAAAAAGTTATAAAGGTCTCATGACATGAATTTTCTGCCTCTTAAAAGTATGAGTAATGAACTGCTCTAAACTTTTTTTTTCTCTTATCACTTTATCATGTAATGTAGTCTTTACCCTAAACTGATTGAAAAGAGCAACACCCGAGTTTCTTGCCCGTTCTTCTCTGGTGAAAACTGCTTTCCGAACTGGTGGTAGAGTTAATATTGACGGAATCTAAATAATGTATAACATTTTACAGATTCAAATAAATCATTTCATTTCATTTCATATCCCGTCCGCCCCAACTGCGCTACGCCACTGACGCACCTTCCATTTTTATTTAAAAAATGCTATAAATTTCGGCAAAAATGTTTATAACCTAAAACAAGTTGTAATAACAGATATGACGTCACTACTGACTAGACGCTGATTGGTGGATTAAAACACGTTCTGTTTTACGTTACTTTCAACTCATAATTATTTATAATTATCAATATTAACTAAAATAATAACGTTGCAGTGGACCTTCTTTTATGTTTTTTTTTTATCTTTTCGTCATAAAATATTGAGAAATATAACTGCATCTTCCCTTTTACTGGGCATTATGAGTTTTCATCCAAGATCTTAGAGTATGAATTGGAGTGTGATGGATGTTATTGTAATTTAACATTCTTGATGGTGTTCTATTGTTTATATTCTTCGCGCTTACCATCATGGTATCGACTACCTTAGCTCGAAGTTTATTCGTTGTAAAATTTGGAAACGCAATAACAAAATACGCTTCAGTCGGAGAGTAATAAGTAAAGTAATAAAATAGTAAATAATTAGTGGATATTTAATTACCAATAAGTATATCAGCTGAAACGTTTCGTTTTGGCGCCTGAAGTACGTCAATACGCTCTAATTTCGAAAAACCTATTTGATAACATCACCCGTTGTTAAATTATATACATTTTTTACAACGTGGGCAAAAATTCTTATACGGCATCAGAAAAAAAAAGCTATGATCTTTAGTTAAACCGAGTGGTGAGCAAAATTCAATGTATGAAAGATATCCATGTGAAGCGTGCTAGAGTGTTGCCAACGAATCGTGGCACTGAAAGTATGGCGGCAAATTCAAGACAATATACCTTATAACCGCGGGTAAACATCAAGTGACTAATGTTTTTATTTAAAATCGTTAAAATAGAAAATATTTTTTTAATGAAAATATAATTTTAAGATAACCTCATCTTTTTAATATTCACGGGGTTACAGACCGTATTTTTTTTTTATTTCACCAGACAGACTCTATCACCCAATTCAAACTTCAATACGTGCAACGATTTTTATCTACCCTCAATAATACCAGTTAAGTTGTCTGTCAGTTTTATATTTGAAATTTTAATTGAAAGTGCGTTTGTGATTTTATCTTTGTTGGGAATATGGAAAATTGTGAAGTTGAAAATATAGTACAGATTACTTGCGAAAGTAAGTTAAAAGTATTATGAAAGTAACATATTTTTTATACTTACAAAATCAACACTTTCGTACCATTGTTAGTTACCACATAATAAGAATGTTTTGAGTTCCATGCAGTGTTCTAATAAGTTTTAGGATGAGTTTGAAAGTACGTAGAAATAAACTTTATCCAGGTACAATGCTACATTTCAATTTAAATCCACATTTCCATAGTATGTAGATATATTTAGGAGGTGGTTATTGGCATGTTTGGAGATAGGCAAATCAGCTCGAATCTTGGGTAAGATCCATTTACAATAATGCTAGACATACAGGTACGCATTTATAGAGCTAGAAGTTTAGGATGTTTGCCCCCCGCTCTTTATCCGCGTATTACGAACGTATGAAGGTTTTTTTTAAGTACAAGAAACGTTTTTTAGAAGCTAGCTGTCTTAATAAGTTTCTTTAAAAATATTTTGGTGATTATCAATGGAGACTATATGACAGAACCTTAGGGAACCCTAGCTTTACCAGAAACTTCTCATGAAGAAGTGTTAACAATACCATTGTTTTAGATGGCGAACCTCCGCCGAAGAAACAAGCGGCTTCGATCAAAGTTGGAGGCGGGTTCAAATGGAATTTGCAAGTGAGTGTCATATGATATGTCCTATAAACGTTTGTTTATCAATATAAACTTTGTGCACGTTGTAAATTCTAGGTAACTTAAAGTTCGACTAAACTGTGTTCCGCCTTTTAAAAAAAAAACAGTTTTTTAAGTGAAAATTCGGTCATACACCATCTGACACGTAAGCCCATATCACTTCTGTATCATTGTTATTTTTTCGGATATAGTTTTTTAACAATCAATTCAAAAATGTATCCAGTATTGTTTTCTAGGCCCTGGCTAACGCAGCGGACTCGGTGGAGTGCGGCGGCAAGAGTCCCGTGTCCGCCCTGAACGAGCTGGGCGTGCGCGTGACGTACAGCGTGCTGCGGCAGGGCGGGCCCGCGCACTGTCCCAGCTTCACCATGGCTGTCACCGTGAGTACCTCCTGTCACCACTACATGCACAGTAAAATCACACAAATACTCAAAATAGAAATATTAGTAATAAAAATTGTTTTTATTGCTAAATCTATGTATAAGTTGTTATTTTTTATAATAAAATAATTCTTCTCTGAGATTCATAGGAAAAAAACAACAAAAAATTACCAGCTTTTCCCAAATCTTGTGATATAACTTATACAAACTTCAAATAAATAATCTAGCGAGTGAGTGAGTGTAGAAAATATGATATGTGAACGCAAAAAAACAACTATACTGTCAATTGAACGAGTAGGCTACCTGTAAATTTATAGACGTTTTTATTGCGTGGGGGGTCATGTCCACATCGCATCGACCTAAATACGTTACTGTTTCCCACAATTCAATAAACAACACATACAAACTTATGCAAAGATGTAATAATTTTGGAAGGCTAGGTAACAGATACTTAGAATCGACAACAATGTTATTGAAGTGCCGTGTTGTATGAGTGTATGAGGCATTGTTTTTCTTGCTCTTGCGCCTTTTGGGTATTAAGTCCAAAGATGAAGGTTTAATTCCAGTTGTAGAAGGGACAATAATTATGTATAAATATCTCTTAAACATCATGACTATAAAATATAAGAAACACAAATACATATCATTTTTGCCTGTAGAGGCAGGCAGAGGTGCAACCACGGCAGGCTTTTCGCCAAGTCTGTTCCGTTCCGTGTTGTAAAGGGGTCGACCCTATCGCCATATCAGGCAAAAATTTCAGACACCGGGCTGATACTGAGCAAAAAACTCCAATATCACTTTGTCCTACTTAAGGTTTGAATCCGAGACCTCAAAGCAACGTTGCGCACTCAAAACAACTACGAGACTGCTAAAATATGTTATAGCAAACATGTCCAAATAGGTAGATACTTGTGGTACATCACTTGCACGTGCCGAGTGTACAGGCGTATGATTATTGAAATTTAAAATTAGAATAAACGATAAGCTGACTTTTTTTTATATGCGTTTCATTATTTTTGGTTCATGGATGCGTCACGTTCCCGAGTTTACAATAACATAATAGTTTAAAAAATATATTTCACAATTACATATACAGAGCTCAGCGAAGGATACAGCTTTATATGTGTATTTGTAGAAAAAAAGTCATGTCATGAGACGAGTCTGTATGGAACTAAATTCCTTCATCCGTAAGAATTTAAAAAAATAAGTGACTCATGTCATGTTACACAGTACAGGCACTGTAGCGATGTGAAACAACTTGTTATTGTCGATATCGATAACCTCTGACCTATCAAATAAAATGTATAATGCGTGTAGCCGAATTTCATTTAGTATGAATTCGTGTTTCTGATATTATAACTTTTATTTAAATGGTCTGTCATTATTTTTTCCAAATATTAAGGCCTTGATAATAATTTAAAATTTATAACCTTCATTTTATAAAATTAATAAATTGTGTGAATTGAAAGATATAAAGACAATTACAATTATGTGAAAGCTTAGTGTTACTGTAAATTAACATAAACGAAAGCTTAAAACGTTAAACTATATCTATCGATATTCGATAGTATTTCAAGTTTTTTCCTGGTCATCACTAAAGATAAAAAGTTTCGCTAAGTTTGCAAAATTCTGTAGTGCGTTGGTTTTAGTTACAGTTTATTGGTGTTTTTTATTCCAAAATAGTTGTGAATGTTGTTTGTTTTCGTTGAACATTATAATGTAGTGTTATTTGGTGTTACAACCATTCTTAGTGCCCGGCGAGTATAGCTGAATGTTTTTTTCGCTGTTTTGATGTCCTTTGTTTATTTTCAATAAAAACTGTTTATATCTTCCAGTGACTGCATTTGGTACATGAGATGTTCAATTTTTGAAAATAAGTTGTTAGATTAGTCATGATATTTTTTTACTTTTATTTAAACACTCAAATGAAACATTATTTTTTTTAAAATGATTCTCTTTTTGGTATGAACCGGTATTCATTTCTGACACACGCATTCTAAATTTAAATAGTATAATAACATATTAATTGAAATTGGAAGACTTTATTTTTTTTTTGCATCCGCTATTATTACTTGTCATTGGCAAAATCAACGGTGAAAGCCATGCTAATATTAAAGATATTTTTTCATGACCAACAGTAACGTGCCGGTCTTTGATATTTTTAATTGCCCGATTATGCCTATTATATTAATTTTCGACCATCCTATTGCTATTCCACAATGAACATAGAGAGAGAAAGAGTGTTTAATTTAGTCTATCTTTTTCTCTCTAACTTTTAAATTTCATTGACTAAACTCATGTCCCTTGAAATTCCAAGAACAAAAAACCATGAACCACAACTATGGAGTCTGCAAAGTCTTCAAAACATCGAAAAATAATAAAAATATAAAAACCACAATAAAATCTGAAAAATAGTTAAATTTTAGCATCAAACCTTTGCGTGAACATGAAAAATTATTAAAAAAATTGACATTCTATTAACAAAAAATTATGAAATTTAATTGTTGTTAAGTGGCGAGAGCCTAGTTGGTTGTAGAATGGGCTGCCAAGACAAATGTCTGAGGTTCAAAACGCAAGGGCTTCTGACTTTTCGAAAATGATGTGTGTATTCTTTGTGAATTATCCCTTGCTTTAATGTTGAAGGAAAACATTGAGAGGAAACCTGCACACCTGAGAAGTTCTCTATAGGAATTTCGAAGTTGTGTGAAGTCTACCTATCTGTACTAGGCTAGCGTGGTAGACTAAGGCCTAATCCCTCTCAGTAGTAGAGGAGGCCCATGCCCAATAGTGGGACATTATATAATACAGGGCTAATATTATTATTATTATAATTGTTTTTTTTTAAAAATGCTTGTTGCTTTTGTGCCTTGTCCTAGGGTATTATACCATTTTTCAATCTTGGTTAGTTGTGCCAATTTTTTAAAAAACTTTGCCATATTAGTGTCCATACTTTTATTCACACCACTGTGTGAAAGTGGATTGAAAGTAAAAAACTTTTTTAAAAGAAATTGGAAGAAAATAATTTTGATTGATTTTTGGATTTTTGTTTTAAAGCCACAGGCATTTTTGAAATTTCAATAGTCATTGTGGAATAGCAGTAAAGTAAATATTTAGAAAATTACAATCACAAAATTATTTGTTTGAAAGTTTCCAACTGTAAAACAATAATTTATAATATTTCAATTCACAATATCAATGAAATAAAAAAAGAGATGTAAATATTATCTTATTATTAATATCAAATAATTTTTAATCACCAAATAACTAGATAGAAATTTTATGTGCTAATGTTACGTAAAATAAGGATAAGAAGGAACAAAATAGATAACATTTCCACACATCTATTAATATAGTTTATTAACAAAATTGATTTTTTTTTATTATTATTATAGAATCTATTGAATTCATTGATTAATAAAAGTATAAAGACATATAGATATTATCTATCAAATAATAATGTCTTACGCTTGATTATCATACTTTATCCACACTTATATTAAAACAGGTGAAATTTGTATCTGCATATGATAACTTTAAGCTTAAAGTGTGACGTAATTTATGGATGTCCCCTATTGTACAACTGTTAATTTCAAATTGTGTTTTACTTGATCTATAGAATAAATTCTCTCTGATTATAATTTATAAATGAACCATCAAGGAAATAAATTTAAAATAAATAATTTTTAAGTCATGATGAATATTGAACTGCTCACATCTAACAAACATCCAATATGCGTGCTGAACGAACTGGATGTAGATTATAGTTTCAAAGACTTGATGGTGTTGGGGCCCCCTCATAACCGCATGTTTGGAGTAGAAATTACTGTGAGTATACGAGGAAAGAAATCTTGTTTTAATCTCTGATTTATTTTACACAAACTCATACACTCATGCCTTTAACGCGCAAAGGGGTAGACAGAAGCGCAATTGTGCACTCTCTGCTGTCCGTATTCTGTCACATGATGTGGTAGGGGGCGAGCCTATCGCCATGTCGGGTACAAAGTGTCATATATTGAATAGAAAAACTCAATATCACTTTTATCCGACCCGAGGATTGAACACAAGACCTCAGCACTGCAGTCATACCGTAATACAACTATGCCACAGAGGCTACAGTATTGTTCTATTCACCTGTATACAAATACACTCCATTTGAAATATTATGTCAACTAACAAGATAAGAAAGTACCAATACATTGACATCCCCTCAACATTCGTTCACCCTATAATACCATCCCGCCATTATTGTGTCGTAGGTGGCGGACATGACGTTTGAAGGGTGGGGCCACAGCAAGCGAGAGGCACGCGCAGCCGCCGCACGCGCCTGCCTCGCCGCGTTCCTGGCGCGCGCCGGCCGCGTGATGCCCACAAACGACAAGCCACAGGACTTCACCGCTGACGAAAATCTCTACTCCGGCACGTGCTTTAAGTATTTAGATTAAAAAAACAAAAGAGTATGTTGTGTGCAAATGTACTGCATGAAATCCTGGGGATATATCAAGTTAATATTAACAACTTTACCATGTGACCTAGTCACATAAATTAACACACACCTTACCCCTTAAAGGAGTGGGCAGAGGTGCAACCAGGACGCCCACTTCGCCGAGTTTGTTCCCTCCCTTGATGTGATAATGTGGCGAGCCTATCGTCACAAATTCCAAATTTCGGGCTGATACTTAACAGAAAAACCCAAACACAAGGGGTTTGGGTTTTTCTGCTCGACGTGGGGTACGAACCTAGGACCTCAATACAACCACGCCCCCGACGTAGTCTCTAAAAATAGATTAAAAACATTACGTTAAATCGCAGCTACATATTCGTCTCGCTTTGTTATAGCTAGATGTTGGTGTGGTTCAACCTTAAACAAATTAGAGTCAACCTGGATACATGCTGATTGTAGACTTTTTTTCCACAGCTTCCGAGTTCCAGAGTATGGACACGACAACATCGGAGACTGTCTCCATACCGGACATGAGCAATCAGATTAAAAGTTAGTACACACTCTATATACATTGTTCTTAGAGTAGCAGGAGTGGAATTAGGGCATGTATTAAATAAAATTTTATTGATATTTATTTAGTTCAAAAATTACACTTTTTTATTTTACATCTATGGTTTGAGTAACTTATTGTTAAGTATTATTTTTAAGTAGATAGTATGTGGTTTCATTCAGTATCGCATTGTCAAAATGTACTGTATAAAGTAACCCCCTAATTCATAGACATTATTTATCTAAGGATGGAGCATTGCTGTGATAACAAGTCTGTTTCTCAGTGATGACGGCATGGCAACCATCGCAGTGCGTAGACATAGGGCTGTTGTGATTGGCTAATATTGAGATACAACTTGAATCTAGTTGGCTGTCAGATAAATAAAGTTGAACAAAAGCAAGCTGTCAGATAAATAAAGCTGAGAAACAGACTTATTATCACAGCAATGCTCTGTCCTTAAATAAATAACGTCTATGAATAAGGGGGTTAGTCTCGAAACTTGTTCCTGTTGTTAACGTGTAGTCTTCCCTCAGACAAACAAGGGAACTCTTCCCCGGCGGTGACGCCGTCCCCGGGCGCGGCACTCTTCGGCTCCCACGTGGGCCCCACCTCGCACAAGAGTCCCATCAACTTGCTGTATGAGAACTACCCCGGGCTCACCTTCACATGCACCTTCGGAGATGGTTCACCGCTGGATTCTGCTCAGGGTCAGTTCTGAATGCATCTTGCTGCCAGCTCTTATAGTTTGCTGTGAGGTTATCAGAACATCCATTTTTAAAACATGGTCCAGGATTAAGTCTTCGTTTTTATTACTGGCCATGCCCAAATTTTGAATGATATTATAAAATGTGTGATGTTTGTGGGCAGTCAAGGTACTTATTATCAACATTTTGTCTTTTATTTTCCCAAAAATAATTCATAACAAATTTTGGGTGACAGTATTCCTCCAAAAGTATATTGGCATAAATACAAAAGTGTCAGAAGACCAACTTGCACATTTTGTCAGTGAGGTGTTGCAAAACCTTATATTGTCATTTCTTTGACAGCTCCACTCCAACTGGCCCACAGCATGAGGTTCAAAGTGGTGTGTCAGATCAAGGAGCAGAAGTTTGAGGGATACGGTGAGTGTAGTTCAATATAATTAGTTAAAAATATACAGCGTGTATTTTTTTTGAGGGATTTGAGGCATTCATTATTTATGAGACAAATACTTCGAATCGCGCAGCTGGTCTTAAAAATGAGAGTCAGGCAATTCCTGCTAAGATATAATAGGGCCTCCTGATCTTATTTAAATGTAATAGTTGTAGTAATATTCTCCCCCTCTCGTGCTGTCGCCGCAGGCTCGAGCAAGAAGCTGGCGAAGCTGGCGGCGGCGCGCAGCGCGCTCGCCGTGCTCGAGGAGCGCCGCGTCGAGCCCCTCGCGCCGCACCACCCCGCGCGCACCGGCTTCCTGCACCAGACCCTCGCCGACCACATCGCCAAGTGAGCCCCACTCGCTGCTGTCCATATATATATATAACTCGCGCCGCACCACCCCGCGCGCACCGGCTTCCTGCACCAGACCCTCGCCGACCACATCGCCAAGTGAGCCCCACTCGCTGCTGTCCATATATATATATAACTCGCGCCGCACCACCCCGCGCGCACCGGCTTCCTGCACCAGACCCTCGCCGACCACATCGCCAAGTGAGCCCCACTCGCTGCTGTCCATATATATATATAACTCGCGCCGCACCACCCCGCGCGCACCGGCTTCCTGCACCAGACCCTCGCCGACCACATCGCCAAGTGAGCCCCACTCGCTGCTGTCCATATATATATATAACTCGCGCCGCACCACCCCGCGCGCACCGGCTTCCTGCACCAGACCCTCGCCGACCACATCGCCAAGTGAGCCCCACTCGCTGCTGTCCATATATATATATAACTCGCGCCGCACCACCCCGCGCGCACCGGCTTCCTGCACCAGACCCTCGCCGACCACATCGCCAAGTGAGCCCCACTCGCTGCTGTCCATATATATATATAACTCGCGCCGCACCACCCCGCGCGCACCGGCTTCCTGCACCAGACCCTCGCCGACCACATCGCCAAGTGAGCCCCACTCGCTGCTGTCCATATATATATATAACTCGCGCCGCACCACCCCGCGCGCACCGGCTTCCTGCACCAGACCCTCGCCGACCACATCGCCAAGTGAGCCCCACTCGCTGCTGTCCATATATATATATAACTCGCGCCGCACCACCCCGCGCGCACCGGCTTCCTGCACCAGACCCTCGCCGACCACATCGCCAAGTGAGCCCCACTCGCTGCTGTCCATATATATATATAACTCGCGCCGCACCACCCCGCGCGCACCGGCTTCCTGCACCAGACCCTCGCCGACCACATCGCCAAGTGAGCCCCACTCGCTGCTGTCCATATATATATATAACTCGCGCCGCACCACCCCGCGCGCACCGGCTTCCTGCACCAGACCCTCGCCGACCACATCGCCAAGTGAGCCCTGAAAGCTTGGATATCTGATGGAGATGCCCTTAAATATTGTAGAATGCCCATGATTTTTAGAGTTCCGAACTTCTAAAAGAACCCTTACTGGATCTCTTTTCGTCTCTTTAGACCCTTTTCTCAGGAACGCGTAGATCTATCAAGTAAAATTTTTTTATCAAATATGCAGGTATAGTTTCTTTCAGCTGAGAAAAGAATAAATTTATAAGTCCAACCCGATCAAAAGATATGACCATTCATGTCGCATGTTTTGTGATTTTAGAAGGAATCGGAACCTAATAGCATGGTTTCCTTTGACTTAGAATTATGAAGCAAGAAGAGTTGATTTACAGCAAATGTAAAGGGAAAAATCTAAAATGTGTAAAAAAGTACTTAATTAAAAAAAAAAACGAATTTACTAAGACTAACTTATTTGCAATTAGTGCAATAACTGTGTCTGAATTGAACTGCAAAGTTAAATTTATCAAGTTTAAACACCCTCGGTGCATGAGTCCAACTCGCACTTGTGTCTTTTAAGGAGAATAAAATCGGTTCATTCAAAAGTTTCATTTTAATATCGAATGATCTTCGATCAGAATAGCATTTGATATCTCCTTCTACAGCTTCTATAGTTGCCATAGTCGTAACTAGAGTGGAAATACCCAAAAGAATATTTTTAATTAATTCTTTAAAAACTTGCATATATTGATTACAAACCTCCCTCAAACTTGTGTAGAAGTATGCACAATATCAGAAAAATGTAATTAATTATAATTCTTTTGTTCCTTGCAGTATAATAAACGAGAAATTCAGCGATATGATGAAGCTGGACGTCATGCACTCGAAACGCAAGGCGCTCGCCGGCATCGTCATCACGATCAACAACAACATGAAAGACGCCAGGGTACGGGCCGCTGTTTTAATAAAAAACAAATATATATTTAAATAAAAAAAAGGTGCAGACGATAACGGCCAGAGGCTGTTAATTTTTTTTTATTGCGCTTGTAAGAAAATTTAAGTTTTTGACATGGGTAGATTTGACTGAAGGTAGTGAAAAGTTGATTAAAACAAATAAATAATAGACAACCATAACCAATTAAAACACTACCAAGTGGTTTCTCAAGGCACATGCTTAGCCTAATTTAGTTGAAACTGGTGGTAGGTCATTCATATGAGAGAATCTGTCTGGGTAGGAACCGCAATGTGTATTTTTGCCGTGTGTAGTCGCTGTTGTGTTCCGATTTGAAGGACATTGTAGTCAGTGTAACTACTTAACATAGACTTAACAACCATATTGGTTGGACAGCCTTGATCTATATCGTCTGATGTTGTTGTGTGCGCGTGCGCAGGTGATCGCCGTGACCACGGGCACCAAGTGCGTGTCCGGCGAGCACATGTCCGTGCGCGGCCGCGCCGTCAACGACTGCCACGCCGAGGTCAGTGCTAACTTGTACCCTCGGCTCATGTACATAGAAATTACAATTGATTGTACATTACTGACACAATATTAAAAAAAAAAACTTTTTTTTTAAGTGTTATCAACGTATTTTTATTATATTATTGATAAGCCCTGAGCTATTGGATTCCGTACGTGACTAATATACTTGTATAATTTTATTTATAAGAGTATCTTTGGCTTGAGTTTGTTTTTTTTTTGGTATAATATTTCAAAATCTTTGTGGAAATTCTATAATTGAAAGAATTTTACTGTCAATTCATTAAATCCAAACATTATTCCCTGCAATCAATTAAAATTAGTATTAATAAAGATGACAAGTGTAATTCTATTGTTTGTAAATTTCCGCCAGGTGGCAGCACGGCGTTGTCTGCAGCGCCATCTGTACGCAGAACTACTGAAGTACGCTTCGCAACCGGGTACTGTATAATATTTATAAACTGTATTATATATTTAAGATTTTCAATAATGCATACGAGCACTGCCCAATTGATTCCACAATACTGATTGAAAGAGCATTGGCGGCTGCACAGAGTATTAAATGTGGAGGGATCATATCCTCGCCAGTCGACACAATTTTGCCGGCGCGTTTAAAATCGTATAAGATTTCATCATGCTTGAACGTTTTGCCTATTTCATCAACAAATATTGATCCGTTTGATATCATTTGGTGTCCGCCAGATCCGCGCGTGCCGATCCTGGAGTCGGACCTGGAGCCGGTGGCGGGCGGCGGGTACCAGCTGAAGCCGAACCGGCAGGTGCACCTGTACATCAGCACGGCGCCCTGCGGCGACGGACGCATCTTCAGCCCGCACGAGCAGCACGAGCCCGAGCCCGACCGACACCCCAACAGGTCAGAGCTGGACTGGTGCCAGTGCAAGAAATATAGTACCCGATTTCAATTATTTTGTAGATAAAACACTTTGTTGGATAACAGGGTATCGATTTTAAAAAGGTCTTCAGCTGGGCGATTTCCTTGTCCGATCCCCCTCTTGTCAAGGTCGCGACTAAAAATGGCTAATTGATCTTTTGATATTTTTTTATCAAGCCAACATAACAAACAATTATGCCTCTTTCAAAAACAACTAAAAACCAAAAAAAAAATATCCTTACCTTTGTACTAGTTACCAATTTTGAAGTCTGTGCCTAATAAAAAGAATTATCAAAATCAGTTTACCCAGTCAAAATTCTGAGGTAACAAACACAAAATTAATACAGTCGAATTGGGAACCTCCTCCTTTTTTAAAGTCGGTTAAAAACTAGCCAATCATCGGGTCCAACAATTTAATTTGGTTGCATTTTTGGCTTAAATAACCAATTTTTGAGTATACAGGGTGCTTTAAAATTTGGGATCAATAATGATAGCTTAATATTTTCTTGGGTAGCAGTGTGGACCTTTTAAAAGTAAATTTAATGTTGCAGACTGGCGCGCGGTCAGCTCCGTACCAAAATAGAGTCCGGCGAAGGCACCATCCCGGTCAAGAACAGCGTCAACACAGTGCAGACGTGGGACGGAGTAATGCAAGTGAGTGTGTCAAACGTTTAATAGTGTGATTTGTAATGCTTAGCAGCAGCGTGCTGATGTGTTCTAGTTTGAAGGATATTGTAGGTAGAGCACATTGTAGTCTTAGTACTTACTTTGTAATTCAACTTGCTATGCCCGCGGCTTCGTCCGCGTGGAAATCAGTGTGTCACAAAGTTTTTCCCGCGTAAATCCCGTCTCAAGAGATTTTTTACAACCACGCAACCTTTTCATTAAGTAATCGTTATATTTTATTTTAATAAATTTACATAAAACCGCAATGTACTATTGACCTAAACCTTCTTCAGGAATTGCACTATCTTTTAGTACATCGTACAAAATACGATTTTGAGAAAATGATTCACATACAGACAGATAGCTTTTGGGGACCTTGTAATATGTATAGAAGTTATGTACGGTGTAGCTACTGTTTTGGGCGGTGGTATCGCTCACCATCAGACGACGGTGGTACTAACGGTGTGGTGTGGGCGTGGTGTGCAGGGCGAGCGGCTGCTGACGATGTCGTGCTCGGACAAGGTGGCGCGCTGGTGCGTGGTGGGGCTGCAGGGCGCGCTGCTGTCGCGCGTGCTGCGCCCCGTGTACCTGCACTCGCTCGTGCTGGGCTCGCTGCTGCACCCGCACCACATGTACAGGTGCGCTCCACACCCGGCTCACCACTATAGCTTGCTTAACACCTTTTAGACTAATGGCTGCCATACATGCTACGGTCCATCGGAAAGGTCCACCGGTGCAGGTATGCCTGCGCCGGTGGACCGAAATGTGTGTGGGAATAGAACTGTGCAGATTTTTGAGCCTGTGCAGGCAGGCGACCGGCGCAGGATCGAAAATCAATTCTTTCAATTGATACCTGCGCAGGCATACCTGCACAGATGACCTATCCGGTAGACCGGAGCGTGTATGGCTTACATAAGGGGCCGTTCAAGTATTACGTAACGCAATTTTTTTCTTGTAAAACGTTACGATGCGTTACAGGGCGGGAGAGGGTCTCATACAAAGCGTTATGTAACATTGTTTCTTTTTATTTTAAAACAATAACGGAGGTATTTTAGCGACTTTCCGGTATTTTGCGTAAAATAATTGAGACTATTATAAAAACAATGACAGCGGCGACAGCCTAGTTGGGTGTGGAACGGACTGCCGAGACGAATGTCCGCAGGTTCAAATCCCAAGGGCACACACCTCTGACTTTTCTAAAATCATGTGTGTGTTCTTTATGAATTTATCGTTCGTTTTAACGGTGAAGGAAAACATCGTGAGGAAACCTGCACATCTGAGAAGTTCTCTATAGGAATTTCGAGGGTGTGTGAAGTCTACCAACCCGCACTAGGCCAGCGTGGTGGACTAAGGCCTAATCCCTCTCTGTAGTAGAGGAGGCCCGTGCTCAGCAGTGGGACAGTATATAATACATATTATTACAAAAAAAAAATTGACACTTTAGAGTTACATAACTTTTAGAAGGCGGGACGGGGGTGTACAGGATAGTGTTGCCCAAATGCAAGAACAAGACGAGACTTAGCCAGTCTTGGTCTTGGTCTTGCGCCAATACACCTGATCTTGGTCTTGGTCTTGCGCTCCCAGTCTTGGTCTTGGTCTTGGTCTTGCAGCAAGAGTCTTGCAAGTCTTGCAATTACCTATTAGTCTATTACTATTTATTAAAGTTTACTTTAAATCTTAGAAAAACGTATTAGAATTGGAACATTGTGAGCTTGAATTAACATAGCCATAGTAAAGATCAAGCAGATTAATAAATATCTGAAGATTTGATAAGAAATTCGAAAAATCAACTGACCTATATGTCGTTTTCCATGGAAGTAACTGTTTCTTAATAAACATTTATGATTTATAAGCTTACATTTGCTAAAACATGTAAAAAATTTTTTGACCAAGAATTAATACAAAGTAACCATCTGGCTGACTCATCACTTAACCTATTTCTATGTTTTCTAATTACTAATGATGCTTTAGAAAATAACCTCTCAGCAGGTACTGAAGTTGCAGGTATTGAGAGAAAATCACGGGCCATTTTCGATAAAATCGGATACTCTGTCTCATGCGTCCTCCACCAATCTAAAATGTCTTCCGAGCTGGCAGTTCTTGGTTTTCTCAGGTACTCCTCCAACTCGTCTGTCACTAAGCCTTGAAGACAAGATCCAGATGACGTCGAGGGACATTCATAGAGTTTATCAAAGTCTATTACGTCTTCATCTTCATCACATACTTGATTTTCTTTTCTGGTAATTTCAGAGATTTGTTCACTGAGTGTAGACTTTTATATTCTTCATAAAGTTCATTGAACTTGCGCAGACTTTCTGTTTTAAGTTGCTTCCCCACATTGTCAGGTCAAAAGTCTGAGCCTTATGCCTTGGGTCTAAAATTAAAGAAGTACAATAAATCCAGTTGCTCTTCTTGTAATGTTTAAGCATTTTGTCTCGAGCTGCTTGGAAAGCTAGAATGAGCCTTTCATCCACTTCAGATCGATTAGGTTTCTCATCTAACTGTTTTACCATAGATTCAATTTTATCTAGCAAGAGATTGAATGATACAATGACTAGCGGTAATGTAACATATTTGTCTCCACCAAGTTTTGTACTTAAAAGTTTAAAGTTTATTAGAAATTTATGTAATTTTTCGAGTACCTGCCATTCATTAGCTGTGATTTGAAAATCATTTAATTCGGTGACAGAACTGCACAATATGTCAATGCCCGCTCTCACTTTTAAACCAAATCCAATCATATCATGTGTGGAATTCCATCTCGTTGGACAGTCAAGAATGGCATTTAGATTTGATGGCACGCCAGCTGCTTCACAAGCAGACTGAAACTTCTTCTTCACTATCTCACTTCTTTTTATTTTACTGGAAATACTGCGTAACTTTGTTATAGATGTACGCGAGTCAGCAATATTTGGTGCAGATTCTTCATCTTCCTCATCCTCAGTTTCGTCTGCATAGTCTTCGTACTGCTGATCTTGCGCGTTAGTGTCAGACTCACAGTGTAATGCTAAGGTCTTTAATAAATCTTGTACACCAAGGTTTAAAATGTGAGCAAAGCACCGGAAATGTTGATTGTCTGAATCAAAGTGTAGCGGCAGCTGTTTGCCCAGTTCATACATAAATTTGGTATTTGCAGTTGCGTTGTCGACCGTGATACCTTGTATTTTATCAATTATGCCATATTCCAATAAACATTCATGGAAAATCGCTGCAATATCTTCCCCAGTATGTCGACCGCGTGATGGTATAAAATCAAGAACTACAGATTGATACTTCCCTTCGTTGTCTATATAATGAATAGTAACCCCGTAGTAACTCCTACCAGCAATTGACGTCCACCCATCAATGGTAAAAGACATTTTAGATGATAATTGTTGAAGTCGTTCCTTGAGATTCAATTGGAGCTCTTCAAATCGCTCTTTGACTTTCCTTCTAAGTGTAGACCTTTTAGGAAACACCATATTAGGGCAAATACGTCGAAAATATACTTGTGTAGCTTCGTCATCGAAAAATGAGAAGGGAAGATATTTTTCACCACCCAATCAACTGTAGCTGTCGTGATTTTGTCACTGCTGTTTTCCGACTGAAACAAAACAATAAATCTTGTGTTATTATTTAAAACATACTAGGTTTGAGCGTTTAAGAGGAGGAGGTTTGTTGTTGTTAAATCGAGAAAATCGTTAAATTGATATTTGTTATATTAAGGTTGCACTGTATACTGTAATTTACCAAAAAGTACTTAGTTGTTACTGGCCGATTAAATGAAAATATGGGTGTTTATAAAAATATTTAAGACGATAATTACATACTTAATATGTCGCACCCCTAGATGAAAACACCACTAACTCAAAAATACTTATGTAAGTTAATGGCGTTTTTGAAAGTATCGCATGAATAGCTACGCAGAGTTAAAATTCTTTTAACTGTTAAAAAAATATTCTTACCTGTCCACTTCTTCCAGCGGTTACTAAAAAGCTTGTGATATCTCCACTTAATTTTGGTTTAACAGGAAGAAATATTTCTGATTCCTTTTTGTGGAAAGATATTAGATGTTTCCTTAAGCCTGAAGTGTTTCTGTTTTTCATTTTTATTTCAATCTTTTTATTTTGGCACAATTTACAGAAGGCAGTTTCGGATGCATGAATTATTTCGAAAAACTCCTCAAATTTGCTTTTGGGTCTTTTAGATCTGTGACTCAAACTCTCGTTACTCGGACTAGAATAATTTGAATCTTCGTCACTCATATTAAATTGTACACATGATACGTTTTTAGAAAACAACGAGAATTAGTAAAAACAATTATTAAGTTAGACTCGAAGCACAGCTCAATTGGAAATGACTGGAATTAAAATAATTCCTTTTATTTATAGTACGTTTCCTTGCTTTCTACCGCGCCGCCTCGCCACGTGCCGGCTCTATGAAAAGGATGCCGCCGCAAATCAAACAATGCCGCGTGCGGCGTACAAACACACACTAAATATTACCTACTTGTACAGACGCGACGCATGAATAAAATATATGTAAAGAATTAGTGCCAATCACTATTCTTTACATATAAGTGAATGTTTTGGCGTACATCTATACTAATATTATAAAGCTGAAGAGTTCGTTTGTATGTTTGATGACAGAAGTATTAAAATAAATAAATAAGTCCTGAACGTCACTATACCTCCAAAGTTACTATTCCTCGTGGACGAAGTCGCGGGCACAGCTAGTAAATACATACTCTCATCATCTCTCTCAGAGATATTCGGGCTGGTAAGTAATACAAAACTCTTATCGCAGGCTTTTTATTTTATTAGTAGGTAACTACCTACGCTTTTTATATTATTTTATTAGTTTTGTAGAATTTTTTTACACGTTTCAAGTATATTTAAAAGTGGCTACAATATTTATTAAACGGGTGCGGGGTGATATTTGAACACTTTTTTGCTATTTTTTTCTTGTAAAAAACTTAAGAAATATAATGACTAAATGTACAATAATAGTACCTAAGTAATTAGTTTAAAACCATATAAGTAATCAATCTTATAATATATACTTACTAGAATGAATTAATATGACATCTACTA
Organism: Manduca sexta; assembly: GCF_014839805.1. NCBI lineage: Eukaryota > Metazoa > Arthropoda > Insecta > Lepidoptera > Sphingidae > Manduca > Manduca sexta. The sequence continues at coordinate 821,588 of NC_051140.1, forward strand.
CCTCCCGACTAGAAATTACTTTGGGATTGCCCAGTGTACCCATCTGGCCCAAGTGGGCCCCAAAGGGCATTCCCAATAGGGAATGCCCCATTGGGGCCCGAGGGCCAAAGTGGGAAATCCCAAAGTAAAAATAAAAAATATTATTAATATTTCCGAATTGGGGCCCGTGCGGGGCCAAAGTGGGAAATCCCAAAGTAAAAATAAAAAATTATTGTTAATATTTCCCAATTGGGGCCCGAGTGGGGCCAAAGTGGGAAATCCCAAAGTAAAAATGAAAAATTATAGTTAATATTTCCCAAGTGGGGCCCGAGTGGGGCCAAAGTGGGAAATCCCAAAGTAAAAATAAAAAATTATTATTAATATTTCCCAATTGGGGCCCGAGTGGTAAATCCCAAAGTAAAAATGAAAAATTATTATTAATATTTCCCAATTGGGACCCGAGTGGGGCCAAAGTGGGAAATCCCAAAGTAAAAATGAAAAATTATTGTTAACATTTCCTAATTGGGGCTTGAGTGGGATTTAAGTGGGAAATCCCAACGTTGAAATAGTAAATTATTGCTAATAGTTCCGCTTGAATAAATCTAACTAAGATAAACGAAAAACAGAAACAAATATTAAACATTTAACCGCAATATTAGTAATATCATCTAGTTGATTCGATGTACATCAAATAAAGCGACGAATGTAATATTCCCGCTTGGACCAGTGGTAACGTGAACGACTGATGATCAAGAGGACCCGAGTTCGAGCCCAACTGACGACAAGGATGCATTCAACCAATAGTTCACTTTCTAATCGAAATATAAAGTTATAGTACCATCAGAGTCCGTAATTCAAAATTATTTTTGATTTTTGAAATTTTAGATTTTTATAAATTTAGATTGGGATCTGATGGGGATTTCCCAATTGGGCCCCATTTGGGATTTCCCAATGGGGGCCCATTTGGGATTTCCCAATGGGGACCCAAGAGGGCTTTGCGTGACATCCCAAAGTGGGCCCCAAGAGGGAAGCCCAAGAGGGGCCCCATTGGTCGCACTTTTAAATTTCTAGTCGGGCTATCCTTACCATTTTATCCCAATCATAATACTACTTGCGTGATCAGTATAATGTATTCATTTTCATTCTAAGCACTCTGAAACTTATTTATTCTTTGGAACACCTGTAGGTACTCTTAAAATTCGAAATTATTTTGCATGAGTATACCTACGCCCTATGGCGGCAATCAAATAGTGTCAAATGTTATGATTTCGGCGTGGCGGCAACGATTGTTTTAGATTTCAAAAGAAGCCGCCGGCGCGTTTATCATAACCATGTACTTCCGAAAAGCGGCAAATTTCTTTGAGAAGTAAGTACAAAACCTTTGATGCCGCATTATCAAAGTGCCGATGGTTAAAACATAGTTATGCATGCACTCAGTTTGATTTTAATAGATATTTTTTTATTCGCTATGTTTATGGTATTAGTCGGAATGCGCATAGGTCCAGTTTTTCATATTCTTTGATACAGTTTTTGCGTCTCATAGAATTCCTAAGCGTACCTACCTATACACCGAACTGTTACACCTAACTACTCAGTGAAATAGCGCTAAGTCCTAGCTGCAAGACGCAAGAGTCTTGCAGGCTATGTCTTGTTCTTGCTCAAGTCTTGCACGGTCAGTCTTGGTCTTGGTCTTGCTAAAAATACGCAGTCTTGTTCTTGGTCTTGGTCTTGCAAAAACGCAAGAACAAGACCAAGACTGCAAGACCAAGACTGAATTTGGGCAACACTAGTACAGGAAAACGTTACGGCGCGTAACATGGGGGGGAGGGGAGGGTAGTGGTTTCAAAAAACTTTAAAAATTGCGTTACGTAATACTTGAACGGCTCCTAATACAACTTTTAAGTATATGGACAAGTGATTTATAAAAATGTATCCTGTACGCGTCTGATTCTACTGTTGCAATCTGTAGATAATGTGGCAGCCCAAAATACAAGCGTAGCTTAGTTTGGGTGCCACTGGCAAGTATTGTAAAAAAAGACTCAATCACGCTGTTATGCATGCATCTAACCAATGTGAACACTAATACCTGTGTCGGATTTATATTGGCTCACATGTAGAAGAACTGTTACTAGCATGCACTGACTTAGCAAGGCATAACAAGTAGGTATAAGTGTATAACGTACTATAGATTTGTTATTAATTCATAAAACTCAAGGAGACATTTGAAGTACAAGTAATTTAAATAAAAATGCATTTAAAACTTTATAAAAGATGAGAAGCCGATGAGCACAGTAAAAAAATGACCATATAAATAGTTCTCAAAAATATCATTGTCTATGGTTTATATGATCAAGAACTTGATTTGAATCTAAAAGGAAAATTATTTATTTAAAACATGACAAAAATAAAAACACGCTGTATAGTTCCAAAGCTAAACAAAGCATAATATAATTAATTATTAAAATAAAACAACATGATACCTAAAGATAATTGGTATATTTATAAAAAAAAGTACAAACATAAAATATATTCATAATAATAACTTACTCTATGGAGTAGGGCGATTTGCGATGCGTGATCAGGTAGTAAACGCCCCGAGCGCTGGCGGACAGTAAAACATATTAGTTTATAATAAAAACTATGAAATAACTTTACTTTATCCTATACTAGTTTTTGCTCGTGGCTTCGCTCGCGTTAACGTATTTACCGGGATAAAAGTCCCGCTATATATTTTCCCGGGATAGAAAGTAGCCTATGTTCTATGGTCTCAAACTATCTCCATACCAAATTTCATTTAAATCCGTTGGGTAGTTTTTGAGCTTCATGCGTTCAGTCAGGTAGACGGATGGAGCAGAGACTTTGTTTTAAAATATATTTTTTAGATCTTTTTAAGAGGAACAATTTCGTCATACATGGTTGTTGCGTAACTTTGACAATTTACACAGCGGACGCAACGGAAGCTCTCAAAAGGAATATTTTTTTTCAGTTTTTGTAATAATTTTCATTGATGATCCGCTCCTATTTATCATAGCGTGATGTTATATAGCCTTCCTCGATAAATAGGCTATCCAACACTAAGGGAATTTTTCAATTCTAACAAATAGTTTATGAGATTTGCGCGTTCAAACAAACAAACTCTTCAGCTTAATATAATAGTATAGATATAGATTGATGAATGGAAAATAGGTTCAATTATAATAACAGTGAAACAGTGTTTGGTGCAAATTTACATCATTTCATAATGTACAATGCCAAGTAATTTTAATTTCATTACAAGCTGTGTCAATATGTGCGCCATTTTGATCATGCATTTCATCAGGATTACAATTTTGTACTCTACCACTATTGCAATAGTGTTAAATATCATCTAAACTAAACATTATCTATTTAACAATTAACTACTAGTGATCGTCAATCTATCTCCTTTACGATCTAACCCTAACAATTTCTTTATAAATGCTATAGTCTTTCTTTCTTGCCCCAATTCTAAGGTGTATGAGATTTGGGGGAACACAGGAGTGCCACCCAAATATCTCCCTGTCTCCTTGAAGAAATGGCTCAGTTCCCCATTAGAGCTTTTCACTAAAGTGTTCATCTCCCTCATCACTGTGATCACTGGCAGGACTCCTCTTCCATTATTGATCAAAAAGTTCAGTATCCTGGAGAGGAGGTTGTGGTCATCTGATCTTTGGAAGGGTAGGGAGCGTTTATGGCGGGTCATGATCTTGGATTCTTTCTGACTTAATTGGTGTTGAGTAGATTGTCTCTGTTCTAAAGTGGGGTTTGTGTTTTCTTTGTTGAATGCTTGATTATTTTCAACGGTTGATTTTGGTTTCACTTTACCGTTTAGTTTGTTGTTCGAATTGCTTTGAGCTGTGTTGTTATCTTTCGAATTATTTGAATGATGACCAAAATTTGGTTCTAGTTGATTACGTAATCGTGATCTTGTTTCATTGATTGTACTATTGTCATTACGTTTTGTTTGATCATTTGCTTTAGTGTCTGCATTGATTACAAAATTTGCTTTTAATTCTTCATCAGTGTTTATAAGTCTTTTAATATTCGAATATGTATCTATATCTTCGTCAACTCTTTTATTTCTCACATGTAGTTTATTGTATTTAAAATCTTTGTCTTTGCTGTTAAACTGAATTTTATGATTATGTAGTGTCTTATCTCCCATCAAATAGAATGTATAATACCCCAGTGCTGTGCGTTCCTTACCTGCAAGTGATAAAAGCAACAGTGTATTTGTGGATAGTTCTAAAATACAATCAGCTACAATACTGCTAGTATACCAGTGACAGTTACTGTTAAATACTTTGCATCGTGTCCAGAAACCCAAAAAGCCATATCCTTGTTAAAAGCCTTGGTCCCTTACTTAGGATCGACACCGTAGCCCATGTGTGCGGTGGGCGAGCCAACGCAATGTCCGCTGGTGTAGTGCCGGTACGACGGGCACTCGGTGCCCACGAACGAACGAGGTCGCAGGATCGATTCCGCGTAGAACATGTAGGAACGCCAGTGGCTGCAGAAAACTGTGGTCCGTGGGGAGTTAGTGGGTTAGCTTAGATAAAGCATTTCGTTATGAGAATTTTGAAGTCGTGTAAGAAACGGAGTAAATGTGATCATAAATATACGGCTGTTTAAAAAAAACCGTTTCTAATCTCAATATTCATAGATCCAGAAGATAAACCAATCAAAATGAGTCTTTTGTAAGCATGTAAAAAAAAACTCTTCTGATTGGTCCATTTTTGGAATGGATTCGAAAAATCGATTGAGATCGTTTATTTAAAACGGCGGTTACCTATCTTCAACCTTTTTATTGTATTTTTGTTAATTATTCGTCCTTTATTATTATGAACCTCAGGGCCCCTTGTTATCAGTGCGTGAGGTCTGTCATCCTCCATCATATATCCTTGCCTTGTTTGACATAAAGCAAGAGGTAAGTATGAAAGAATAATAATTAATTCCAATCAAAAAATTAAGATAGATAAATCATGTTACATTGTTAGGCTTGCAGTACAAAGTTAGGAAAAGAATGTGTAGGGAGTTATTGCAAAATTGGTAACTTACACTTGTTTAGTAGCAGCTGCTGGGGTATGACGACTTCCAGTTCACAGCCCGGCTGCGGACTCTGCCCACCGTTGGGGTAAAAGTCGATGTGGCCCACAGGAATTTTGTAGCCTGCAAATCATAATTAATGAAACACTGATGATTCAAAACTCACAGCCCTCTTTTCATTGATTTAGCTTTAGTGGTGTTATGACTTTTTTGGTACATCATTTGTTTATATCAATATTGAGGGTAAATCGTTCGTATAGAGGATGTTTTTTCAAGGCGATAGAATTTTTGAAATTTGTGTACGCAGGTCATTTATAGGTTGTCTCCTGTGTGGTGCGTGCTTGTGGTTGGGTAGTCTTGATTTCTAATTTTGACAATCATGGATGGGTCTCTATATTTAGTTTCTCACCAGTATGAGATCATAGCCATACTGGCGAGAAACTTCTGACCTCTTCTTCCAATCTCTCCACTCCATGCCAATCATTCCTGATGACCAGTACCACACTTACCGAATATCCCAGCGTCTGTGTGTATGACGTCGACAAAGTGCGCGTCCGACGGGTCCAGCCGTTGTTCGAGGGGCAGTCCGTCAAACAGCGGCAGTGCCGGGTCCAATCCGGTTATCCGGGCCACTCGTCCTGGAAAAGGAAAGCATCGTGAGGAAACCTGCATACTCGAGAAGTTCTATAGGAATTTTGAGGGTGTGCGAAGTTTACCAATCCGCACTAGACCAGCGTGGTGGACTAAGGCCTAATCCTTCTCAGTAGTAGAAGAGGCCCGTACGCAGCAGTGGGACAGTATATAATACAGGGCTGATATTAATTATTAATATTATATAATTCGGAAGCCATGCAACCTTAAAAAATATTTAAATCTGACCATGGCGCAAAAATTATAGCTGAACAAATATAAGAAACTTCCTCTTTGGAGTCGCTTTTAAAATTATAACTCTCAGACATCATTTGATATAAGACTATTGTTTTAAAGAGTCTAGCGAATGATCTAAATATCTTCAGGCACCTTAGCGTGCCAGATAAAAAAAAGTAAGGTAACAACACTAAGTACCGGATTTTAACGCGCTGCCTGCCACCCCGGCGCTCTGCGCTCCTAAACTGTGACCCACCAGATGCGTATTGTTTAGGTTCAAGCCCCTGCAATAAATATATCAATTATTTTCATCCGATAAATATTTTTATCTCATTTCATAACGACTGTATAATTTCATAAATTTGAATGACCAGAGTCGTGTTCTTGGTGGTCCCATCAGGTAACTTTGCCCCATTAGGGTAAACAGTGTTCCTGGTTAACTAAATTTGGAAAGTAAGGGGCCGTTCAAGTATTACGTAACGCAATTTTTGAAGATTTTTGGCCCCTCCACCCCTTCCATGTAACGCGCCGTAACGTTTTCCTGTATGCCCCCGCCACCCTTCCAAAAGTTATGTAACTCTAAAGTTACAATTTTTTTCTAATTTACACAATTATTTTACGCAAAATACCGGAAAGTCGCTAAAATACATTATTGTTTTAAAATAAAAAGAACAATGTTACATAACGCTTTGTACGAGACACCCTCTCTCCCCCTAAATCGCGTTACGTAATACTTGAACGGCCCCTAACTAAGAGGGTCTGCAAAATCTCAAACCTGGACACCATGTAGTCGATGAACTGCGCGGCAAAGCGTCCGATGTACCACGTGTTCTGCGCGGCGGTGAAGTACCACGGACCAGCTTCCAGGCGCTGAGCGTCCACCAGGATCACGTTGGCATCGCCCCTTTGCATGTATGCTGGAACGAACAATTTAGTTGTACAAGAAGTCTGTCAATTTTGCTGTGTCTTTCTGTTCTTCTCTTCTTCTATTCTTCGTGTTTTCAGACAATATTTGTTACACTTTTAGCAAAAGCCTCTTCTTACTGTAATATAATAATAATAATAATAATATCAGCCCTGTATTATATACTTGCCCACTGCTGAGCACGAGCCTCCTCTACTACAGAGAGGGATTAGGCCTTAGTTCACCACGCTGGCCTAGTGCGGATTGGTAGACTTCACACACCTTCGAAATTCCTATAGAGAACTTCTCAGATGTGCAGGTTTCCTCACGATGTTTTCCTTCACCGTTAAAGCGAACGATAAATTCACAAAGAATACACACATGATTTTAGAAAAGTCAGAGGTGTGTGCCCTTGGGTTTTGAACCTGCGGACATTCGTTTTCGCAGTCCGTTCCACACCCAACTAGGCTATCGCCGCTTCTTACTGTAATGTTTAGGAAAATTTGTATTTTAGAGCACACAGTTTTGTTGAAAGTGATTCTTAAAACAAATTATCGATAGCTGCTGCAGGGGGAATTTTCACTCTTGGTATTGGAGACGTCAATTGTATAACCTACTGCTTGGTCTTTTGGGGTATACCATGAGTACACGGGTTTGGACTTGGGTCCAAAATATATGAGTCCTCTACCAAGTTAAAATGACCAGGTCTTTCGCAAACTTCCCACCTTCTCTAATCATGATGCTGCTGCCGTCGTCAGGCTGCTCCATGAACGCGTGGAACACCAGCACAGTCTTGTCGTTGAAGTCGAAGTTGGAAGCGAAGAGTTTCTCGTCGTCTCCCACCACCAGCTCCTGGTAAACGGTCGGGTTGTGTCTGGGGAAAAGCAGTTGGTATGAGACGAATCTTTAGTCTTGGAAAACTTTCTTTTACGATTTTTTTTCTCCGTCCCGGGCCTCGCGTTATTTCAGGTCGCCATTGCTTGCTAGTTAAAAAGACATCCAAGGGTTGGATTTTATGGTTTAACATGAAAATTATATGTTTTTTTAAGTGAATGGTTTCTAATAGGCATTTGCATTATCAAATAAAAAATATTTGCCCTAATGCCACTACTATTACTCCTTCAGTGAAAAATACACTCACGCGCACACCAAATTCGTACTAAATTACTGTGATAAAAAATCTGAAAACTAAAGCCGGGATTTTACGTGAAAATATTCTTTATGACATGGCACAATGTTAGCAGATATAAAGAGGATTATATGATTTAGTTTATTGACGCAATGTCAAAGTGACCCTGTATACGTTCTCTCACCTGGTGTAGAGCTGGAAGCCTATATCGTTGGTGTCTCTCACAAAGGGACATTTGGACTTGTCCACCGGGCTGATCTGCAGGAGGGCGTTCTCGAATTCCACTCCCGGAGGTCCTGCAACAAATATGTCAGTTTTACCTAAATAGTTTAGATATAACATGATTATATTGTAAGCTGTAGTTAATGTGTTTAGGACATGGTTTGCTATTCAATTTTCGACCTAGATGCTGTAAAATGGAATAAAAAATGCTTGATAAATGCAGACACTGCTGTTGTACAGAAATTGATTAAGAGTCTCGCTGTTCTGGAAAGTACAGACTGTTTACCATTTAATAAAATTAAGAAATAATGTCTACATTTATGGCACATAATCGATAACTATTGAACTGAATAAAATAAAAATCTTACATAATTGATAAGGAACTGTTGTCAGCCATGTTGTCACAAAATGGCATGATCGTTTGATCTATAGTAAAATATAAAACTGAAGAGTTTGATTGTTTGAACGCTCTAAACCAATTTTAAAAGAAAATTTTATCACGGGAAATATTTATCCCAGAAAAACTTTTTCGTACGGGCGGAACTGAAGGCAAAAAATATCTATAAAATTTGAATAATATTATGTAAAATTTACGAGGAATATGCCTTTCGAAGTCCTATTGACCCGCGTAACAACTGCAGCTGTAACAACTCGACTCCCTGCGGTCGTAACTGCTAAACGGTTTGCAAAGAAAACAACCGCAAAACGATGTGCAGTATGTCTAGGAAATTGTTATGGAAGTTATGTAATTTGCACACAAATTGTCAAGAATTGACTGCATGCTGACTGCTGTGATTGCCTCGGTGGCGTAGTTGTACTGCATGCGCGGTACGACAGCGCTCTGAGTTCTTGGGTTCGTACCCCGGGTCGGGCAAAGTGATATTTGGGATTTTCTGCACAGTATCAGCCCGGAGTCTGGAATTTGTGTCCGATATGGCGATAGGCTCGCCTCCTACATCATGGGACGGAACACACTTGGCGAAAAGTGGGTTCCCTGGTTGCGATTCTGCATACCCCTTCAGGGATAAATGCGTGATGTGTGTGTGTATTTGTCAAGAAGGCTGCCAGATAACTTGTATAAGCTGGTTGTGGTTGGGTAGAGTAGACGGCAAAAGACCTAGAAGCCACCTACCTGATGGTGCTACCATCAGAGAGGTAATTGGAATCCCAGTCACAGATGCTTTGCAGCAGGCACAAGACAGGGTGGAGTGGAAGCAGCTCGTCAACGCCATCACAAAGACTTACCAAAGCGGGCACGACCTTCAGACGTGAAAAATATGACATAGAAGACTTGTCAATGAATTTGATGTGGGATTCAAAAACTATAGTAACGAACTTTACTAGGTGGCCGTTTGTGAAGATTACAGTAGCGAAATGAAATCTCTATTCGCTATCGAAAAAAATAATTAAATACCAGTCGATTATATAAGTTTTTAGATTTATAACTAACATTGCGAGTGGTAGCTTTTTTTAATTTTTTAATAAAACGAAGATGAAGATGTTTAATACATACTACGCGAGTTTGCCGGAGCTAGAGGGTGTGCTGGCCAGCGATCCTAAATCGTCGATCGTATTAGATTTAATTGGTTTAATTTTCGAGTTTTGAAAAACATTCGAAGATTTTGCAGCCTTTCTGGTCCGCCCCTTGACCACAATGGCTGCAAAGTCTTCGAGACGTCGGGAGAAAATAATATTATAAGAAACCGCGATAAAATTCGTACAAATAATTTTGTTTCAATACTTTTAAGTTTGTTGTGTAGGTACATATAATGTTTTGTGTTTTAATACCTCAAGATAAAACTACTTACTATATGCTAAACCATATCTACATGTTTAAAATTTTGCCACGTAATTTATGAATCGCCTCTTATTGTTTAAAATAACTTACGTGTTACGCTCTACTAGAACTTCAGTTACATATTGTTATAATTAGTTACGTTATGAAACTGCTGTATATAATGATTTCTTGTGTTTACGCAATTATTAAACAATGAAATAAAACTATTTGTCGGATTTTATGGCAGTTTTTTATATAAAAAAAATCTCCCGACGTTTCAAAGACTGCAGCCTTCATGATCACGAGGAGAAATAGTTTTATATCAATTCTTTATGTAAGTTTGTTTCTATAGTAAACATATTCGATGGGCTAGTATCAGATGAAATATTTTTATTTTTGCTTTCCTTTGAAATGAATTTCATGTAGAATAGATCACGAATTTATTAAAATCATCGATATATATATTATGTACTACGAACTAGATTTGACATTTGGTACACTCATTGTGTTCGACGCAACTGTACTGCAATCCGTACACTTGACTTATTGACAGCGTGTGGTTATGTACGAAGGATCGCCGATTACAATATAAGAACTCGAGTCTAAGTAAACCTGGATGTTAATAAAAAATATTTCTCAAATAAGTAAAATTATTTGTTGTTCCAGAGAATAAATAGTGACGTTTTGGTTGCCATATTTGTTAAGATTTTTAACAAATAGTTATACGGACGTTCGTGTCTGTTAAATATATGTCAATGATTAAAGACTATAATTTTTTTGTCAAAAATTGCGTTTCCAAACGGACGTGATGTCGCTAGACGCTGATGGATTGATTAAAACACGTTATGTTTCACGATACTTTATTGTATTATCAATCATTTAGTATATACATAATTCTCTGGATGGGGAATCATCCGCAGTAAATTTCGATTTTGAGCTTCGCCTATCATATCGCCCAAGCCTTCCGAATACTTCCTTCGTTGATCGCGGTGCGTCGCCAGGTTTGTTGGGACGGCTTCAAATAATATGAATAATAATATCAGCCCCCTATTATATTGTCCCACTGCTGCACGGGCCTCGTCTACTATTGAAAGGGATTAGGCCTTAGTCCACCACGCTGTAGTGCGGATTGGTCGTCTTCACACACCCACAAAATTCCTATAGAGAATTTCTCAGGTATGCAGGTTTCCTCACGATGTTTTCCTTCACCGTTAAAGCAAGCGATAATTCACAAAGAATACGCACATATTTTTTTTTTTCGCCTAGTCAGAGGTTTTGAGCCTACGGACATTCGTCTCGGCAGTCCGTTTCACATCCAACTATGCTATCGTCGCTTGTATAATGTTATACATATATATAAAAATGAATCCCTATTTCCCTTGGTCACGCCATCACGCGTGAACGGCTGGACCGATTTCACTAAATTTTTTTTGTTGTGTTTATTATTGTCACGAGAAGGTTCTCATGAAAGAAAAAATTCAAAAAATTGCGCGGAAAATTAGAAAATTTTAAAAAACTTAACGAAAATATTAATTTTATGTAACTGTCAATTGTTTGAAATAACTGTCAGTGATTGACAGAATGCGCGCTGCAAATTCATAGTTAAGACGGGACAACGTCTGTCGGGTCAACTAGTTAAATATATAATTACCTAATACTAAACATGTCGGATAAAATGTAATTGAATCCTGTATAAAGACCGGTCCAGCCACTTTCGCAGTATCATACATGTAGGAATGTCCTCAGATATTGCACTCTTCAAACAGGTCCGCTGGCTATCTGCATTGCATAAAACCATCGTGTTTAGAAGTTAGGTATTTCGCACACGGTGTGATCCAAGCTACCTCATTTCAAAGTGTAAAATCCGCCGTTTTTTATTCATTGTTTTGAATGAAGAGACGAGCTTGCCGTTCGCCTGATTGTAAGCGATACGACCGCTCATAAACACTAGAAACATCTAACACCTTGAATTACAAAGTATTGTTTGGTATTACACTGCGTTCGCCATTCTGAGACATGAGATGTTACGTCTTATTATATCCAGTAGTTACACTGGCATTGTACCTAAACCGGAACACAACAATGACAATACACTGTCGCTTAGCGGCAGAAATAGACATTGCGGCGGTACCTAATCGCCATTATCAATAAACCAATCCAAGAACACGGAACACACTTGACGAAATGTGGGTGGTCTGGTTGCGCCTCTGCGTACCCTTTCGGGGATAAATGCGTGATGTATGTTTGTTTTGTTTTTTTTTTATTCTAATCGTTTTTTTCTATCTATCTCAAAAATATATCACAAGAAAGTTTTTTTTAAATGCTCACAAATGTTATTTTGATTGGTTCATTGTCGGAAACGGATTGAAGATCGAGATTGGGATCGTTTATTAAAAACGGCTGTAAGTGTGTCGCTTTCCGGGATCAGCCTCTATCTGGCTTAAAACAGGCCGGCAAATTGTGTCGACTGGCGAGGGATAATCGTCTTTCGTCAGTCGATCAATCGTTAATTAAACAAAGTTTATTTTTTGGGGGTTAGCTCATAACTCCCTGGTTACGTTCATGCTTACTTCACTATAAAACATTTAGGTTAACACATACGAGGATTTATCATTTTCTTCCATTAATTCGTTCTTATAATAGTGTGTAAACCGCCTAAGACCCAAGTTGAAAGTGTAATCCGTTGACAGTAACAAGTCGGTTAACTTCTTTTATAGGATAATTAACATCCAGACGTTACGTACTATTTGAATCTCGTATACCACTGGTATGCAGGTGTTGAGCCACATTCTTATAAACACGGCATAGTGACTCCACTGTGTTTGATACTAAGTGTCGTCTAAATAGTCGACTGACGAGAGATTTCTCACCGATACCATAAGCTATTGGGCTCGTTTTTGGTCCATGCTTTCATCGAATATTTATGTGATATAAATTCTAACATAGAATGATTGAAATCCGGTAAGAATTAACAATTACCGGCTGTCAGACTTGAAGACACAGGTCATTCTGCGTAGATTGCACCGTCAACAGATTAAAAAAGTGGTATAATTGTAAAATGTAGGTAGATATTGTAACTTTGACTTTGCGGATGAACAACACCTCAGTCCCCCCCGTGACCATGAAAGCAAAGTCTTCTTAATGTCGGGATAAAATTATAATATATAAAACCCGCGATAATTACAAAAATAGTTTTATTTCTAAAATCGGTAAGTTATAAGCCTTTTAATATCGGTAGAAGAGCTAAGTAAAGAAATACGAAAAGAGGCGTAGCAAGCGATAGTTCACAAATAATCACTACATAGTATAAAACAAAGTCGCTTTCTCTGTCCCTATGTGTGCTTAAATCTTTAAAACTACGCAACGGATTTTTATGCGGTTTTTTTCAATAGATATAGTGATTCAAGAGGAAGGTTTATATGTATAATAATAACATCCATTAAGTAGTCAGCATTGTACCCGTGCGAAGCCGGAGCGGGTCGCTAGTACACAAATAAATTGAGAAAAGTTTGAGGTGCATTTGGGTTTTGAACCTGCGGATGTTCGTCTCGGCAGTCCGTTCCACACCCAACTAGGCTATCGACGCTCGAACTAAGTATTTGGGCCGATTATGAAAACGAATAATAATAAAGTTGGAATCTTGTTTGTTACATAAATCCGTGACGAAACTGATCGTTCGCACTGAATACCCGACACTTGGAGCGTGGCGCGGATTTAATTGTTATACGGCGTTTTTTTTTTATAAGGATACCGTAGATGTTACATATCGCTGGCTCATTAAAATATCCTATGTTTATTTTTACTTTGTTGAAAAATGGAGATAAAAAATACAATACTTCATGGTTTGCCCTTTATTTATTTATGGGATTATCAGATTTGTTCACTGAAAAGAAATAGAATTAAGTAATACATATAATTTAATTAATCTGGCAGCCCGAGCTGGCTTCTATGGGTTGTCTTGTTCTTTATTTTTTAAATTATATCCCTAAAATAAATTTAAATGTAATTTTGTAATAATAACTTTCTTATAAACTTGTTCAGACGTATTATAAGTGCAAATGTGTTCGCCTACTTGGTGAATATTATTTTTTTCTCTACTAATTTGTGTAAAAAATAGAAGCTAGAACTTTGTAATAGTGAGCCGATAATATGGTAGCTATAAGAGCGAAATATCTTATAATCAGGTACTACTATATAAAGCTGAAGAGTTTGTTTGTTTCAGCGTACTAATCTCAGGAAACACTGGTTCAAATTGAAAATAGTCTTTTAGTGTTTGATAGCCTATTTATCGAGGATGGCTATAGGCTATATAACATCACGCTATGACCAATAGGAGTGGAGCAGTAATGAAAAATGATGCAAAAATTGTTCGTCTAAAAAATATATTATAAAACATAGTCCTCCGCCGCATCTTTCTGCTTGTCTGAACGCGATATACTTAAAAATTACTCGACGGATTTCGATGAAATTTAGTTTAGAGATAGTGTGAGGTCCTGGGAAGGTTATAAGCTACTTCCTATCCCGGGAAAATATGTAGCGCAACTTTTATCCCGGAAAACTTACACGCGAACGTGAGCACAAGCTAGTAGAATATATTATTCAATTAGAAATGGATGTTATGTCATGCCGCTCTTCACTCTAGTTCCTTGGTCTTGACTACTTTGTAGGCCAGCGATAGCCGATTAGATACTATGTTTTCATTGTTGCCAGACTAAGTTGTTAACGTTATATAATTTGTAATGAACTTGACTGTATTGCGGGTGTATTGTGGGAGGCGTATATTTTTCATATCGAACCCAAAAGTCTGGTGTGTTTGTATAAGCCGGCCGTTGCCAGGCTAACAAACGTAGGGTCATTAAGAAAAAGGTAATAGCATGTCAGTTCATAACGACGGTTGAAAGGCTAATTGATTTAAGATAATTTTTTTTCGGACACTAAGTTTCATAGAAAAAAACATAGAAGAGACTGCTCATTTTAAATATACAATGTACTTTTTTCTATGTTTTTTATAAACCTAATAATATTTTTTGAAAAAAAAAATGTCGCTTAAGTAAATTAGCTTTTCAACTGTCGATATGAACTGACATGCTATTTATAACCTTTTTTTAATGACCCTACGTTTGTTAGCCTGAATAAGGCCGGCTTATGCTAACTTTCTTTCTTATTAATTTTTAGGAAGACTTACAGACTAATGAAGATTTAAAAATTACATAACTACATAACTATACATATTGCTTATAGTCTCCGCATATAACACACTGGACTTTAGGGTGAATGCTTTAGGCGCTCGCAACCCGCAAATTAAGCGACCATGTTGAGGGCAAACCACTAGGGGTTTACGAACCTCGACTTAGGACGGTCATTAGGAGAGGATGTGACAGCAACGATAATGAATACTATTATCTATAATATATACAAAAGCTGAAGGGTTTGTTTGTTTGAACGCGCTAATCTCAGGAAATACTAAACCGAATTTGATTTTTTTTCACTAGACTATATTATCTCTGAGTGCAGTACAGGCTATGTCTTATCCTGGGAAAATATTTATCCTTTATTTATTTTTTCATTCTATCGGAACCATAGGCAAAAGCTAATTTTGAATCATTTCCGTTTATAACGAAATGGTAAAAACAAGATAGATATGGCGATGGGCTTGCCTTTATTACATCTTGGTATGAATTATACACGGCGTGCGTCATTTGCGCCTTTTTCTCCCCCACTGGTTGTAGTACGCGTCAGTGTGTTTGTATTTTATAAGCATGTTCCATATAACTCAATAAATATTTTTTTAAAATAAATATTGGTGGTAGGTCTCTCATATGTGAGAGTCTGCCTGGGTAGGTACCACCGCAATGTTTATTTCTGCCGTCAAGCAGCAGTGTGTGGTCACCGTTGTGTTCCGGTTTGAAGGACATTGTAGCCAGTGTAAATACTAGACATAATAAGACTTAACATCTCATGTCTCAGGATGGCGAGCGCAGTGGAATACCAAACAATACTTAGTAATTCAAGGTGTTGGATGGTGTTTCTACTGTTTATGCTCGGTCGTATCGCTTACCATCAGGCGAACGGCAAGCTTGGCTCGTCATTCAAAAGCAATAAAAAATATTGTAAACACATATAATTCGTGTGTCTGGAAACCTTACATAAGAGATAGATTACACCGGATACAGTGTATAATTCATGATGCGTTACAACAAAAATTATGATGCTATGTGCGGACACAAAACTATGATATACTATGTATGGAGTGACGTCGCGTCTACCTCGTAACTGCCGGAAATATTTTATTTTTATTTTAATAAAATTAAGACGCAAAACAGATTACAATCAAAATTAAAGCTAATTATAAAATATACAAGCATAAAAACTAGACTGTATTCCTAAACATTGCGCCCTTATACTAGTTAATTACTCAAAGTGCGGACTAAAATTAATTACGACTATTGAGTACTGTGTATAGTTAAAAAATTGATACAAGAAAGTAGTATAAGTGTAGTTGTATAAGTATAGTGTAAAATATTTTTTTTTTTTTTGCGGCTGATCCCGCATTCAACTCCGGGAGGAACCCGCGAATGGTATACCGGTTCCCCCTGGCTTAACGACTGCGGGGGCCAAAGGAAGGGGAGGGGTTAGGAATAAGGAAGGGGAAGGAGGGGAAGGATTGAGTGTAAATATGTTATACAACATTGTTTTTGCTATCTAAGGGCCGTGTTAATGAACCGATCTCAGCTTTGAGTGATATGTTAAGTAGATATTTAAGTTAATGTCCTAAAAAAAGCGACACGTCAGTTTTTGCTGGTGGAAGGATATATTTTATATTTACCCATAGCGACTACTGTACTCAAGCTGTTAAAACTCACCATTAGGTGCAGAGGGGTGAATTTTTCGTGCAATTAAAAAAAAGGATCGAGAGATTCGGGGTTCTAATACTATGTAGGGTTGGCTTTAAATTTTTGTTAGGTCTATACTAAGGTTTAAGTTGGTGGGAAAATTATACATAATACAGACTGACAAAGCACAGCTTAGATCCGCACGATGGCTCTAAAAGCATGAAGTTTTAATTATTCCTCATAAAAAAAAGGATTTTTGAAAACAATATTTTACTCGAGTAATAAATATATTTTATGTGTTATCCATTCCTTTTAGCATATTGCACGTAATTCGTCCTTTAGAAGTTAAATAGAAGATAGATGAAGGTTACATGATCAAATTGTTTACTTACGTATAATCGACAGAAAACAAGCCAACGGCACCGCGGTCTGCATCTCTGGAACTTAACCTATATTCGTGATTCTAATAAAATTTACTGTAGTGCGTGCGCCACTCGCGGTGAAGGCGCGAAGTGCGCTTGCGCATGCACGCCGATGTAGCTGAGAGTGGGGTGTCGGTGCATCGGGGATGCGGTATATTACATGAAAATTCTTTTTTTTTTAATTAAAACGAATTATTTGTTTCATATTTCTACCGATGTTTCGATGATTTAATAGCCTTCAATGTTATAGGACGGTAACTTTGCTAACACTTCTATTTCAATGTCAAATATTCGCGTAGACATAAGAAATCATTCTTACTGTATATACCTAATTTTACCACAACAATCAAATAATGCCGATTTCAACATTATAGATATTGAAGAAAACGAACGTGGAGGATCTTTATTGGAGCAACAGAAGCCAAAACCGATTTTCATTTTTTTATATGTCTGTATGTTTGTACACGCATCATAAAAAACTATTCCGTAGAATATAATGCAGTTTTCACCAATGTATTGCTAGAGGTTTAACTTAAAATTTGGGCTCAAGTTTACCTCGGAAAAATATAAAGCGGGATATGAACAGCATGTCCTTCAACAAGGGCCTCGTCTTAAGATTTACACTTTCCCTATATTTTACTAGTCTTTTCCTGGGCACATGCGAACATTAGAATGAACTCTTTGCATCGGTGTTCACGTGCGCTATGATATTCATTTAAACGAGAGTTAAATAGACTGCTGATCTCCCGATAGGCAGCCTCTTGCCTCTGACGTTGCTAGTCTTTTGGGCGTTGGACGCTTATCAAGTGGACCGCCTGCTAGTTTGCTTACTAAGTAATACAAAAATGGGACTTTAAGGACCGATTTAAATTTATCTAAACTTGCCGCAACCTCGATGACTCCTAAGTAAACTACTGTATCTGGAAAAATTGCGATATTTACTTTTTTATCGGTTCGTTATGTGGGTAATGTTTACTACCAAAACCAATTAAAAAAAGTTACTGAATGAATGTTAATGAAGTGTTTTTTCGTTTATTAACTTTTGAATTAAATATACCTAGATAACGAAACGATTAAATGTGAATGTCTCAATTTTTCCAGATACGATAGTTTACTTGGGAGCCCTCAACCTGTGTCGAATGTTAGAACTTTGCTGATGAGCATGATTCCGTGTTCCAGGGCCATCTGTGGCCGTATAGAGGCGTTCATCACGTCACTGCCGCCGCCGTACCGTCTCCAGCGGCCTCTGCTGGCGCGTGCTGCGAGCACGGAGGCCCGCACTCCGGCCCGAGCGCCCACATTCAGCGTCTGCTGGTGCTGCACCACGCCAGTGAGTCGAGAAATAGTTTATACTCACACACACGTCTTCTAACTCAAGGGGTGAGCAGAGGCGCAACTAAACAAACCGGTACACTACAGCAATTGTGTAATAGCTTGACTGCAATAATAGACGTGGCGGTCGTATCTTATCTTACCAGTCGTAAAATGCTGTAGTTGTCGAGTTTAAAGAGGTCGTTGGTGTTGCAGGATCCGGAGGTGCTGAACGCGACGACCGGCAAGCTGGAGAACGGCCAGCCGTCGCTGCTGTGCAAGCAGAGCATGTTCGCGCGCTGGCAACACGTGGTGAGGCGACTGCCGCAGCTGCCACAGGTGATGCTCATCTGACCATACAGAGACACACTTACAAGCACTCACATATACTCAAACACACTCATACGCACTCACATACACTTGTATAAACTCACGCCTTTTATTCCCAAAAGGGTAGGCACAGGCAAAACTGGTGCACCTACTACAATACACACTACAATAGTACGTTGTATATAAAATCGAAGGGAGAAGGAAAAGCTGATTTTTATCGCTCCTTCTCACCTAATACCTCTTGCCACCACACTATTCAAATTGAATATTACTGATAAGGCTACCCGTGAGCCTCATCTAGCTATTCCTGTCTCAATCTGCCACGCTGGCGTAGCGCGGGTTACCAAACCATAAATTATTAAGTTATTTTTAGTTCACATGTTCTAACATCATTTTCTAAGTATGATCAAATTTGATAATATGAAAATTATGCGTTAGTCTGAAACGATAGATCATTTGATCCATGAAGACGCGCCCACTACTTTCCATAATCGCTTACAGTGCGCGTGAGCAGCATCAGTGCACGCGTACACTACGATGGATAGCGATGAATATTTTGTTAAGTCCGTCATATCGCGTTAAAATATCCCAATAGATTACATGTCAGAATAACCAATGTGTTGTGAACGCGTCCGGACGTCAGGAGTTGGATGACGTCAAGGCGCCGGCGCAGCTCCCCTCGAACCTGGAGTCCCTGCTGTACAAGGAAGCGAAACAGATGTGCCCCGTCTACCAGGTAAGTACAAACTCATGTGGACGTGTCATGACGTCAATATAGGCAGCAGTGCGTTATAAACGCATATAAGACCTTAAAAGATAGTAAGGGTTTTCAGGATGGTGAAAAAAATATACATAAAAAGTACAAACACTCACGCATTTTAACTTCGAAGGGGTAGGCAGTGGCGTAACTGGTGCACTCACTTTCTGCTGTGTATTTTGTCCCGTGATGCAATACGCCCTTTGTCTCCGAAAGGATAGGGGAAGCCAACTGGTGCCCCCACTTTCTGCTGTGAGTATTTCGTCCCGTGATGCAAAGGGGGCGAGCCTACCGCCATAACGGTCACAAGTAGACTCTGAGCTAAAACTGAGCAAACAAACCCAAATAACACCATAAATACCATTGAATAATAGACTATTGTTATTCATGAACAGGCGGCGAAAGAGCGCTTATTCGAAGCGTTCGAAAATGCGAAGCTCGGCCGCTGGATCAAGAAGCCAATCGAGCAGGACCAGTTCGTCTGCGAGCTGGTGGACGCGGACCCGAAAGCTCTGTTCGCCTAGGCAGGACACTGTCTACCCGTTCGTAGCGCGATGCAGGTTGGTCACTGTGCGGTGAAGGAACTTGGTACATCACCCGTCAGTACCGATGATGATCATATTAACGTAGATGCAGTAGGTGATGGTGATTTTTGTGTTTTTGATGCAAACCGTGGTGTTGATATGGTTAAGTGTGGTGATGAACATGTAGGAAGTAGTGAAAAGGCAACTGTTATTGATGAAGTAAAAGGTAGAAATGATAGAGATTGTGCATCTGTTTCCAATTTGGATACAAATGGGAATAATAATGATGCAGTAGAAATAGTTGATAAAAAGTTTAAATTGCTACGTTTGAGTAAATATAAACATTTTAAAATTAATAATAACGATCATGTTTTTGGTAATATGGCTGATGATATTAAAGATTTTAGTAAGAAAAATGAAGATGGCTATAATGATCAATCAATTGGTGATTTTAGTAAAGGTAGAAGTTCATATACTCAGAGAGAATATACAAACAATGCTCTTGCAGCAAAAGATGCACTTAAAATTTTTGTTATTACATCTGTTGACAAAAGAAATAAAAAAGAGGTAATTAATGCTACCATTCCAAACAATACTCAAATCCAAGTTGATAACAAAGTAGCCGCTGATCTTAAAGAATGTCAACCTTATGACCTCAAGGATCGGTATGATAAAATTGACTTATCACATAACAGACTTCCTGAAACAGATCATCTTGATAGACTACAAAATAAAGATGGTAAATGTAATTTTGCTTCTACAAGATTAAATAAACTAATTCATTGTAAAATGAAAAGTAATATAGATGTTAGCAAAGATGCACCAGATAAAGGAAGTTTTAACGTAAATAAAGTAGATAGTAATGACAATTTTATTGCTGATAATATTGAAAATAATGTTGCAAATAAATCAGAAATTAGTGGAAACAAAGAAAATGTAATAAAAAGTTCTTTATTACAAAAGAAATTAGCTTTTGTAAAGAAAAAATCAAAAGAACCAATATGAAATAAACGTAGGAAACGATACGTGCCGCTATAATGATAACAACCAGCGAGTGTTCTCAGGTTTTGATCTGTCTCGCTGTGTAAGTAACGCCCAGTTTTACTGAGTTGGGCCCGTGATCTCAGCACGCTGGTCTAAATGCATGCCATTGCCTAGATTGATCGGCAAAGTGCATTTGAATTGTTTTGGAGTCCAAAAGGTATTGATTGACTTAATAAATTTTAAAAGTAACATATGCCTTGTCAACTAAACTTAAATCTTCTGCGACATTAATGAACGCAACAGCTATAACCGAAAGAAGTATTTGCGAAACATGCACTCGACGAGGTGGCGAAGTTAAAAGGCCATGTCGAAATATCGAGTTTGATTTTGATTGATAAACCTAAACTAATTGGGATCATAATATAAATAATAAATTTTTTATGGTCTACATAACTATAAACAGCAAAATTGACGAAAAATTATCCAATTTCAATTTGTTGTTGGCTGTATCGAAGAAAAACAGAAGCCACACGTGCTATAAGAAAATTGACTGTCTGAAAATTATAAAAATACCATCAAAATTAATGTAGAAGTTACTTCGCTTAACATATCACAACTACAATGGAACGTGCTGAGAGTTTACATTCTAAATGTCATCTCAGCGCGTTAAAAGCACTATTCACAAAGCTTTTATAATATTATATATCAGTTTATAAATCATCACATATATTCATATATTTTCTAACACACAGTTGCCATTTGTAATCGTCATTAACTAAGTTCCTCCGCCAAATGTAAGATCGTTGAAGCTGGCAACACTGCCTCGTGCTATACGTGTTTAGTCAGTGGCCAGCCTTGGGGTCAGATACTGTTGGATTTTGCGCACTGTCCGTCTGTAGCCACCCTGATTGACATTGATGAATCATTTTCAGTGTATTTCGGTACGTATTTAATTTGTGGGGGTTTGGTTCCCGTGACCCCCCACTGAGTCCGGTAACGGGTTTCAATTTAACCAAAGATATTTCGGATGTTTTAGTATTAAATTTATTTTAGTGATTTTTTTTTGTTTGTATGATTTTCCTTTACATAGTTTTGTGATATAGGTTTTTTAAGTGTCTAATGTATGTTTTGTACAGAATTTTAAACGCGACATACCTTTCGTGATATGACGGTGCTGTGACGCGGACAGGGCGTAAAATCTGTTGTGTAAGTAGCTTGGAGACCGGTAATTTCCGTTCCAGTTCCGGTTTCCGAATCCCTACCGGAACGTTCATTCAGTTAGCTTACACGCATTTAACCGGTTCAATTTAATTATAATAGTAATTGTCAATACTTTAAAAAAAAACTTTTCGATTTTAAGGTTTAAAGTTGTTAAAAATAATGTCTGCAGTGACTACCGAAAATTGTCAAATACGGTTAACCGGTTTTAATATTACCCGGTCAATGTATAATAATAACCGGATGTTTGAAAACCGGTGCCAAGCTCCGTGTGTCCCAAAGCGTAGTATTAAGTGTAAGTATCAGAGGCGGTCTTAGGGAGAGGCGAACCAGGCAACCGCTCCGGGACCCGCGCGGTGCCTTAGAGGACTTTTTTTTTTAAGATTTTTAAGATCTTACCGATGAAACTTTTTAAAACCGGGCAACGTTTTTTACTCCGCCATGGGTCTCGTGTTGTTTTTTTTTGCTTTCCCCTAGGACCTCGCGTCGGCTAAGGCCGCCACTGGTGATGTATTGGTTCGGAATGTTCTATTTAATTAGTGTAAGTAATAATAATCAAGTAATATGAGGACATTTATAATAATAAAGTAATCAATTTCTATATTCTTCCTATTCAAAAAATGAATTGTATGCGGCAAAATAGTATTTTATTAAATGGGATGCAGTTTAACAAATTAGGTTGAATTCGTCTACTTATAAAAAAAATGTATTAAATAAAAAAATATATTTTACGATTTAAATTTCTTCTCCAATAAACACCAACTGTCTTAAATCAAATGATATATCAAAAAAAGATTTGAAATGAAACATCACACATAATATTTATTTTTATTGTATTTACAATCCTTTTTGTTAAACTATGTCTCTATAGTATTATGTGTAAAAATATGTAAATACAACGTGTGATTGGCGTTATACTATAAAACACGGCCAAGACTTAATGTTTTATCTTAACCTATTCTGTCTTGCTTAGTATTACAGTGCCGTAATCAGGATGTTTAATGTGGGTCAGACCCCCCAATGGTGAATGAAATCCCACATTTGTTTCGGTAAATTGCTATTAATTAGAATCTAAGTTATTTCGTTGGTTGTTAATGCGTAATATCGACTGTCTCGTTTGCTAAGCAAAAGTAGTATTTTACACGCATAATGAAAAACACTACCAAGAGTTGCTAACTTAGTCAAATAAACTGTATACCTTATAGAGCCAGTATAATAAGTGCAACTGGCGATAAGTGTGTAGCTTTGTGTATTTAACAGTGTCTCCATCTACACAGTAATTTGAATCTACCTTCAAAGTAAGAAAATACCTTGACCGCGTCATAAGCATACTACCATGAATTTCTTGCGTTTGGTTGGCGGTAATTCTTAAAAATGAACTCAAATTTCATAATAGGGACATATTTTATTTATTTTTGCTTTTTACGAGTTTAATGATTCAAGGTAATTTTGCCTAAAATCACGGTATATCTAGCCTTGGTAATTTTCTATTTAGACATGGAGGCACTGTTGTTAATTTAAGTTCTTTGTGATATTGTATACTGTAAAAGTTTTAGGTTTGATAGTTCTGCTCTGCTGTTATCGTTATAGTTTAATTTGCTTCCGAAATTCTGAATTATTGGTGTAAATAACAATTATCATAAAAAAAATCAGTGTATTTAGACTTGTTTTGTGTTTTGTTAATTATTCTGCAATAAAGACGATATTTAATTTTAAGCGCACAAAGTGAAATTTTAGGTTATGTGTTTTATTTATCTATCCTTTTGAACTATCCTTGAATACCTTAAAAAAATCGATAGCCCAGTTCGGAGTGGAACGAAATGCTAAGACGTAAGTCCGCAAACCTAAGGCACCTCTGACATTTCTAAAGTTATGTGTATATTATTTGTGAACTATCGCTTGCTCTAACAGTGAAAATAAATATTGTGAGGAAACCTGCATACCTGAGAAGTACTATATAAGAATTTTGTAGGTATTAAGTCTTGTCAAGCCGGACTAATCCAGCGTAGTGGACTAAGACCTAATCCCTCTCAGTTGTAGAGGAGGCCCGTGGCCAGCAGTGGGCACTATGTAATACATGATAGGATTTACTGTATATGAGTATCATGACGCGTTCCTGTCACTTGAACTTTTTAACCGACTTCAAAAAGGGAGGTTAACAAATCGTGACTTCTTTTTTTTAATGTTTGTTACCTCTAAACTCAGTCTTTTGGATTTTATTTGAAAGAATATAATTCCATAATTACCAAAGTCGATCAATTACCGGTGGTTTAATATTCGGTGATTTTTTTTACAATAGATGTAAGAATAAAACAAAATATTTAAGTAATAACATTTATTGATACAATAAATTTAGTTTAACAGTAACATTCGGTAACATCTCGGCACGTTTTACTGTCATGAGCTTTTCCAGATAAACATTTAGTTTGATATATTTAAATAACCATATTAAAATACGTCAAATAGACTTGATTTTCACAAAATGGTGCTAAAAATACTTTTGTGATGGACATTAATAAACATTTATGTCTAGTACAAATGGAATTAAAATTGTCTTCATATAACTAAGTTAAAAATATAATCCAACGTAAAATAAACAACTATCGTTTTCAACATTCAGTTCTAGAATGAATAGTGATAGTGCGGTTTAAGTCAATTTAAGGCTTGAAAGGCAATTATTTCTAAGCGACACGTTGATTGTTGCTTTTTTTATCTAACTTAATTTTCAATAAAGAGTGTAAATAAATAAATAAACTTTTGAGTACAGCGATTTACTTTTGATTTTAATTATAAATTTCATAGTAAACTATTTATACATATTATAATAAAATAAAGGTTCATTTTCTCAAAATCTACTGAACGGATTTTTATGAAATTTGGTATGGAGATAGTTTAAGACCCTGGGAAGGTTATAGGCTACTTTCTCTCCCGGGAACATAAATAGCAGGACTTTTACCCAGGAAAACTTCACATGGTCGAAGTCGCGAGCAAAAGCTATTTTACTTTATAAAAATATAGTCTACTGATAATAAAATTGCCCTAAAGCTACAAACCTAGATCAAACGACGCGAAAAATCTGGCGATTACAAATATTTAAATAATTCATTTTTGGTAAATTTGTCGCTTAGATATAATTGTCTTTAAGTGTCGTATAGAATGGTTTTTAATGTTATACATTATTCGCTTTTGATAGAAGTTTAAATGACATTCATGGTCAGTAGAAAAATATAGTTTACATACACATAAATATGGTCAGGAATGCATAACAAGAGTACGCGGACAGACAGGGCGTAGAATATGATTTGAGGTATCTTTATACACAATATGGTAACGAATAGAATACAGTAAAACCAGATCTAGTGGGACGAACACACGCATTAGCAAATTTCAAAAAATATAAATTTGAATTTGTTAAGCTAATTATGTTGCTGACTGTACATAATTATTATTTGTATAATAAGGAATCAGCCTAGCCATTTTATCAGGTTAGTGCGGAGTTTGGGCAAGTACCCCATTTTCCTTTTTAATTATTTTCACATTTTCTATTAAATTCAAAGAACGGTATATTTTAGGACATCTTTTTGAAAGAGTTATAAAACACTCCTGTATAGGTCCCAAACAGCAATAGCTAGAAAGTGCTAATAAGTGCTCATAAGTGCTATATTTCCAAAAAATAAAATCATAAATTTATCAAATTTTAATTGGAAAAGTCTGAGTACAGCCCTGTCCCGACGATTTCTAACCTTAATAGCCATATATTGAGCCCAAAATTTATAAGACTTACGCAGTAAGAGTTATTCATTTAGCTTTGCTATTTTTTATATCAAATATCTTGAGCGCTGCAAGTCATTTCAGTTTGGCACAATTATCAAATAAATTTATATAAGTTTTTTCTTACGCTCTTTCTATACGTTTTTCTTGGTCTGTCCTTTATAGCTTCAATGTGGTTTCAATAAAATTCTTAAATATTTTACTTCGTATTTTTTTTGGACAAGCGCGGCAAATTCACTACTGTACCTAATGTTAAGTCGAGTCCAATAGAATGTTGACTGACGAGAGATGACTTCTCGACAGTCGACATAATTATGCCGGTCTGTTGGAACTGGATACACACAGGCTGATCCATGAACGAGACACACTTATGAAGGCCACTAAGGCGGATTTTAACGCCTTGTTAAAAATGATTATCTTGTAGTTAAGTTAGGACATCATTTATTGATCGTGAGATGGGATGTGTAAAAAGTATTTCAAATTAAATAAACTGAAACGTTTGGGCCCCACCACTCGCCTTGGATCCGTGCCTGTCTAATCAACAACTTGGCCTTATATTTGGCGTATAGCGAGTTATCGGCAGCCACATTTATTAAGAGCAGCGCGTATGAGGTCCGTCAGTTCTTTGTATAGCAGACAGTTCCTGCTGGATGGCTTGCAGATCTCCCGATGGTCCACCGACACTCCGCTCAGTGAGCCTATACCGGCATCTGTTGGCAGATAAACTTAAGATTAGATCTTTATTTACTGGTAGTAGGTGTCTTATATGAGTCCACCTAGTTAGGTACCACCACAATGTCTATTTCTGCCAAGCAGCAGTGTGCAGTCACTGTTTTTTTGCGGTTTGAAGGACATTGTAACCAGTGTAACTACTAAACATAATAAGACTACATCTCATGTCTCAGGATGGCGAGCGTAGTGGAATACCAAACAATACTTGGTAATTCAAGGTGTTGGATGGTGTTTCTACTGTTTATGGGCGGATGTATCGCTTACCATCAGGCGAACGGCAAGCTCGTCTCGTCGTTCAAAGCAATAAAACACAAAATTAAAATGATTAATTACATTCACTATTATTAGGCCCGGCAGATGTCCTGTCACAGACCGCATTTTATTTAAACTACCTTTCATCAAGTCTTGTCGACAGCGCCATCTATCAAACCGAAAATTAAACAATGATTCAAGCTGAAACTAAATATAAGATAGGTGATTTAGGACATTAGTGTAAAACCGTATACTGACCAGCGGAGTCCACGCTCACTATCCTCAGCCACAGCACGGACATGAGCGTGCGGCCCGTCTCCACGAGGCTGCGGACCAGCGGCCGGGAGCCCCGCGTCGCCACCAGCCACCGCTCCTGCAGCGACAGCACCAGCGCGCAGTCTGCGGACAGACAACATTGTAGTGAAGTTCTAGTGTAATGGATGATGAATGTATGTGACGTGTTGATGGTTTCAGGCTTTATTTGACTGCCCTTATAACTAACTTAATACAATACGTTAATAATAATATCAGCCCAGTATTTATATACTTGCCCACTGCTGAGCACGGGCCTCCTCTACTACTGAGAGGGATTAGGCCTTAGTCCACCACGCTGGCCTAGTGCGGATTGGTAGACTTCACACACCTTCGAAATTCCTATAGAGAATTTCTCAGATGTGCAGGTTTCCTCACGATGTTGTCCTTCACCGTTGAAGCGAACGATAAATTCACAGAGAATATAAATTAGAATATTCAATAAAATGACGAGAGATGATTACCCTACGACAGTCGACACAATTATGCCGGCTTGTTAAAACCGGGTATACACAGGTTGATCACGGAACGCGACACTATTATATGGCCCACTAGGCGAGTTTTAACATCTTGTGTGAAATCCATCCAAACAAAACGTAAGAGGGAAGTTAGAAACTCTCACCTTTGCTAATTTCCAGCAGTTCGATACTCCTCGCAGTGATGGGCGTCTTGATGTCGGCGAGCGGCGAGCCTCGGTGCGGCACCGAGTAGAACATAAACCCTGCGCTGTTGCTCCACAGGTTCGCTCGGATTTGGGTTTCTTCTAGAACGTGAGAGAAGGTGAGTAAATTAATTTTGTTTGAAGCATTTGCCTATAAACTGCTGGTTAGAGATTTTATTCTATTTCAACCGCATCGTTAAGCTGTGGAACAGTTTGTCAACATACGTGATCCATACTTTCTACAACTTCAAGTCCATCAAGTGGATCCTAAAGAAGTAATTAAGCAGGCATAACTGTGCCGATGTAGAGATGTTTATATCATGTCGATCGAAATTTTTTCGGCTTCTTCATTTACCAACATGCGCAGTGAAGGTAGTTTATCAAGTTGGTGATACAAAAAAATTCTAGATCCTGAGCATGCAAAAATGTTTTTGATACAAAGAGTGTCAAAATACTGGCCTGGTAAAATATAAATAATGTTTTTAGTTTTGTTGCAAATACTAGCGCCATGACATGAAAATACCGTAAAGTGGTTAAGTAACTTACCTTCAATATTTGAAGACTCCGCATCTCCTACTTCCTTAACCAAGCCTTCTAAGTTATCACCGTTTATCACATTGTTATTCACCACTTCATCACTATTACTATTTGTATCACAATCTACTTTATTAAAATTATTGTCGACAATATCTATTTGTTTAAAAACATTGTTATTGTCGTTCATTTGGTTATTGTCTTGGTTTCCGTTATTGTCTAAAGGTTTGTTTTGGTTTAGTTTCAAATGCGCCTCGTATGCTGGAAAGAAAATATTAAGTTATAGGAGAAATCTTGATGATACCATTTGTAGGTATAGCTGAGGTCCTGGGTTTGAATCCCAGGGGGCAAGAATAATTGAGATTGAGTTTTATATCTTAAAAAAATATTCAACTGATCAAATTTAAGGAAGAAATTCAAGTTTAACGAAATTAAGCAATCTCGAAGAAGTAATCTGGTTATTAAAAACATTATTAAAATTATAGTTGCCTATCAAATAGCGGACCCTCTCTCAACCTCTCCAACACTCTATACATTACAGTCACAACAAATAATGTGACCAAATGGATGATTGTGACTACATGAAAACAAAAGGAGTTGCCAGACTTTTAATGACACACCTATCATTGCTTTTTACATTTTTTTTATATCCTACCTACCGTCACAGTATATCTGCTTGATGAATAGCCCGCCCTTGGAGTGTCCGACCCAGATGATCGGCTTCTTGCCCACGCCCATCGCAAGGAGTTGGGCCATCATCTGGTCAGCTCTCTCGTGGAGCCGCAACCTGGTACAAAATACAAAATTGATTTTAAAGTATTTAAAGGTACTTTTATTAAGACTCAGTACATATATATGTTTTTTTTCGATTAATATTTCCAACTGCTTCCTATACAGTATAATCCGTTTATTATGACTCTGCCTATATTGACCAACCTCTTATTATGACATAATTACACTACGAAGTTTGGTTTTCATATAAGATTCTTTATAAAAAAAGTCGTATATAATGACTTCCCTTACAGTGACATGTCGCTTATTGTGACCCCTTTTAATAAATTATGTCCGGTTATAATGACCGACATGATTCTTTACGCCTTCAGTAATGTTCCTTGATTCCCGACGACGTTCGGCACGTGGCTCGTTTTGTTTTCAATCTCAGTGAGTAATTGACATAGCGATGTCTTCTATACACAATAGTATTAGAGACTGTTTTACAATAAAATAAAAAAACAAAAGCAGACAAAAATTACAGATTACTTACATTAAAAATATAACTTTTATGTACATACATACATACATAGGTATGTACTTATTACGTGCAATTTTTATTTTATAAGTTACTATGTTTCTTTATTAAAGTACTTAAATACATGCATACTATTTACATAAAAATGTATTTTTTTCACAAAACGCTTTGTATGACGTCCGCTTATTATGACGTGTTTGTCAATTCCTTTCGATGTCATTATAAACGGATTCGACTGTATTTCTATTTGATTAAATTTCGTCGCGGGATAATGCCATATTAGTGTTCCTTGAGACTCGGCGAGCTTCAACGCTCGGTGTTATAAAATGCGTGCCACTGCTGATTCTGGCTTTCAGGAGTTGAAGTGACTTAATATTGTATTCAAATTGTACTGATGTATAGAAGAACGGCAAACATCAAATAATTTTTACGATGAATTTGTTTAAAACTGTTAAAGAGTACATTTTATATTCGTCTTTATTGAGTTCAATTAACTTCATAATTACTTGGATATCGATTAACCTGAATGTAAAATGATTAATTTTCTTCATTTGATCGTTTAGCATTAATTTCACCAGTATTGTTTCCACTCACCTCTTATTCCCTCTAATCCACAGCGGCCGCCACAAATAAGGATCACTGGTGTAGTTAATAGATATCACCCTCGCACCAGGGAAGTCGACTTTGATCCAATCCTTTGGCCAACACGTGGAGTAGCACTCGTCACACACACACCCACACCCCGCTTCGCATTTCTTCGCATTACTGCACATACACTCATTCATTTCATGACATTCGCATTTGTTGCCGTGATGTCTCGTCTCATCCGTCTCCTTATTTTCCTTCTGAAACATATCTCGAACGAACTTCGCTTGTGTCTCGTAATTTTCCATTTCATTATCCAATAAGGTGTTGTTGTAAAATTTCTCCGTAATCAATAAGTTTTCGTTGGGCAATATCTTTCTTAACTTCTCATTTATGTTTTCGAATGTGACCTCGGATTCATTAATTTCCGCTCTGTATGTAAATTCGTTTATTTTACATATGTTATCGTTGTTCGAGTCGTTTTGGGGACAGATGCAAGAGGTGGATCCGTGGTCGCGTAGGGGAACTAAGTTCGGGTCCAATTTGTATTTGGATTTCCAGTCGCCTTGACGCCAAGTGTTTCCTAGGGAACCTGAAATAAGGATTTATTTTCTTGATATATTTAGCAATTTGTTTTTTACGTTTAGCGTGTAGGCAAAGAAATTTGCTTTCAATATGAGGGGTTTTATTTAGGTATTTCGTACTTTCACTTTGAAGAATAACCATATTCAAACATCAGGATATTCTGATCTTACTGATCATTCCGACCAATCTACTGTTTTATATCTACGAAGGCATCGATTTTTATGTCAAATTTTACATTATCGTTTCTCTGATCATCTGGTCTTTGAAAGATTACTTTTCTTGCTATTGTTTTAAATGACGAGACGAGCTTGCTGTTTGCCTGATGGAAAGCGACACGACTGCCTATAAACAGTAGATACACCATCCAAAACCTTGAATTACAAAGTATTGTTTGGTATTCTACTGCGTTAGCCATCTGAGATATGAGATGTTAAGTCTTATTATGTCCAGTTGTTACACTGGCTTCAAAAGCATTTTAAACTTATTTCGACTGGTTTTTGATCAATGTTAGATCTTACCATACAGCCCATGCACGAAGATGACGTCAAGCGTGGTTTCCTCGGGCTCATGAAGCACCACGCACTCCACTTTAGGCTCAGGGTGGAGGTGGTCTTTGCCGGCCACGCGCGGCTTTGAAGACTTTGGCGGAGGCTTCGATGCTGAGATTAAAATAACAAAAGCTATAATAGGGCACCGGACTCATTTTTGTTCTTTACTTTTATCAAATATTTACATAATATAAATTATAACACAGAAGGTACTTTTAAAAATCCGGTAAAAAATCAACAAGTTATAAATTTTGAATTTCGGTGGAAGGGGTAATTAACAAGAAACAGAAAAGAGATGAAATATCCACATGTGACGTCATCGGGAATTACGACGCGTGCGAAAGAAAAAGATGTAGCGATATCCCCACATCGCGCCCACTTCTGCACATTACAATATTTTAAATATGAATTACTCGCTCATTTTTTTAACCAATTTTTATGCAGTTTTCGCAGGAGTACTTCTTTTTCATATTATTAACCATTACATATAGAATAATGGACAAAATCAAGCATAGGCCGGTCCCCTATTATTACAGATTTGTAGAACAGGCTTGGTCAACCCATGAATAATTTGCAAGGAGTGGTTTCTTAATCCGATAATAAACAAACAATTTAATCGTAAAAACAACTTGTACTCTAACCTACTAAGATAAAAATACAGTTTGAATTATCTAAAAAATCCACTGCGCTCAAAACAGGTTAAGTAGTTTTATCGGAAATCTTAATTCCTGTGCAAGATACAGCGAAGTGGGCTGGGAATGTATTCATCATGATAAAACTGACAACTATGGGTGCAGTTTTGGGTTATGCCATCACGATATTGTTAGGTGTAATATTTATGACTAGATCAACCTAATTTAAGACAGAATTGATTGCTGGTCAATTAGAACGTAGAATCTAGAGTAATTTTTAATATGAAAAAACCCAATGTTTTTTTTTGTTTTTGGTTCGACCTGGAATCCTAACCCGAGACGTCACGCACGCAATATAACTAAGCCACCGAGGTAGTCGATCTGTCTACCTTCTGGTTGCTTCTGGGCCCCTGATCCCATCTAACTTGAGACGTCACGCACGCAATATAACTAAGCCACCGAGGTAGTCGATCTGTCTACCTTCTGGTTGCTTCTGGGCCCCTGATCCCATCTAACCTGAGACGTCACGCACGCAATATAACTAAGCCACCGAGGTAGTCGATCTGTCTACCTTCTGGTTGCTTCTGGGCCCCTGATCCCATTAGCATTGAGACTCACCAGCTATTTGCGGGAGCTGTGCCGTCACCAGCCGATGCAGCAGCACCGTCGCTGTACTCCACAAGCAGGACACGCACCATCGCCTGCGAACAATATTAAACATTATGATACAACATTGTCAAATATCGGCGTATAGGCAGACGCCGTTGTAGAGGAACAGATGGTTGCGTCCCTCTATAGAAGGGAAGAACTCCAGTCAGGCAGATGTTGCACTGGCCGCGGCCCCTCTGACGGTTCCTATTTGAGACAGTTGATCGGAGATGATGTATACTACGGGTCGCGCAATCTGCTGCCGGAATTCAGGATTGTCTATCGCCATCTAGTGTGATTAATAATAAATAATAATAATATCAGCCCTGTATTATATACTTGCCCACTGCTGAGCACGGGCCTCCTCTACTACTGAGAGGGATTAGGCCTTAGTCCACCACGCTGGCCTAGTGCGGATTGGTAGGCTTCACACACCTTCGAAATTCCTATAGAGAACTTCTCAGATGTGCAGGTTTCCTCACGATGTTTTCCTTCACCGTTAAAGCGAACGATGAATTCACAAAGAACACACACATGATTTTAGAAAAGTCAGAGGTGTGTGCCCTTGGGTTTTGAACCTGCGCACATTCGTCTTCGCAGTCCGTTCCACACCCAACTAGGCTATCGCCGCTAGTGTGATTATTGGGTATTATTTCCCAATTTACGATATATTCATCTCGCAGTTCCAGTGATGATGACAAGATGGCGGTGTATACTAATTGTGCCGCCACATGTATTTTGGGAGGGAGGGTTACTGTGCTAACGGGATACAAGTGGGGACCACTTGCTTAGCTTGGATTCCGCAGCGGCGTACGTGAGGCGAGAGGATGAAAATGGGAGAAGTAATAGTGTGGCAAGAATGGGCATTTCCTGGGATGGGAGAAGGGAAATGTTTGCGAGCCGTTTTATACTTCAGTGTGTTAGCAACTATGAGATTTACACACTGAACTGTGCGTCTAGGGCTGAGACAAATGTCCCCCAGTGCATTAGTACATTTGGTGTGAAGTCCAAGTGCACAAAAATAGCCCTTGGGGTGTTAAATATATTGTGTAGATACTGATCCGAATTGTATACCTACGTAATAGTATAATTATAAGTCTTGATCTAATGAATTGTATCGCAAGGTCAAAGAGGTTAATTAGGCTGGACCGGTATTCTTTGCCAAGCCAGAATAAAAAAAAATATGTGCGAGTTGGACCCGCGCACCGAGAGTTCCGTACAAACTTGTAGGCAAGGTATCTTAGTATGTATGAGTTCAGAATGAACAAACTTAATTTTGTCATTCGATCCTTAGAGACCGTTATTGCATCAACTGCAAATAATAAGTTTGTAATAGTAAATTTGCTTTTTTGGTTATTAATGTACTTATTTACGGTGTTTTTCCTTTACACGTTCTGCAAGACATTCGTTCTTGCCTTTCATGATTCCAGGTCAACAGAAAGTAAGCCCTATAGATTCTGATACCCT
The DNA here is from genome assembly GCF_014839805.1 of Manduca sexta. Lineage (NCBI taxonomy): Eukaryota > Metazoa > Arthropoda > Insecta > Lepidoptera > Sphingidae > Manduca > Manduca sexta. The sequence continues at coordinate 855,885 of NC_051140.1, forward strand.
TCTGATCGCAAAGTATGCGACATAAACGGTCATATCTTTTGATCGCATTGATTATAAGTTTGATTGTTCCACAGGTAAGAGATACCGTAGACCGGAGTCTTTGATATCAACACCTAGATACCTCTATGTGTTTCAGAGAAATGGTCTTAACAGAAAGACGGCCAGATGGTTAACACAGTGATCTTATAAAGGTTTCTTTTGCGGAAACCTAGAAAGCAAAATAGATTGTACACCAAGCCAATTCTTTTTAACTGTTTCGCGTAAATCGACAGATCACTAATTTTAAAACAATAGTAATTTGATTTAGGTTAATTGATTCCTCCTTAACCCCATGTCATGTAAATAGGTCACGAAATAATTTGCATTTAATTTGACGTATTGTTCTAGTTAATACTCCAGCGTAGATGCCTTCATAGCCCAGGGCTGAGGCTTGACAACTTGAGGGTTGGGATTTCACGTCACAATTTGTCGCGGCCCTAGGCAGACAGTTCAGTGTGTTAATCTCATGGTTGCCAATCCACATCGAGGTCTATAAAAGCTCGCGAACGTTACCGGGTCTTCTCCTCTCCTTCTATCCTAAAAGGGTTCCTTGACCTTCCCCTACACTTCCTTCCCCAGATATCCCCTTCCAACTTTCCTCCAGGATCTTGCTGTCGATAAGATATATTTTTATAAAATGACAGGCCGGAAAACGACGCGCAGGTTAACATATGCAAGTTTTGTCAATTTCTTTCAACAAAATGGCGCAAAGCTATCAACGCAAATCTGTTACCATGTACCACCAGGTTACCATCTGGTCTGTTCGTCTTCAGTTGCATAAAAACAAAACCATTATGCAACTGTTGATTTACACCTACTACGCGTGATATTGCGAATATCCTGTCCGCGTCCTTCCATTGAGGGTACAGAGGTCTCAATCGGCATAACAAGACAATTGCGTGTCAGAAGCGATACTGATCTGACGAGCTGTGGGATGTTGCGGGAATCTTTAGATACGTCATTAATAACGTCTCGTTTGAGAAGATTGGACTGACTTCAAAAGAGGTTATCAATTCAACGTGTAATGTGTGTTTTTATCTTGCTTCAGAACTGAATCATTTATTCACCGATTTGGCAAACGCTTTTAAACAAAGTCCCCAAAAGCTGTCTGTCTGTATGTGATCGATTTTCTGAAAATCTACTGAACGGATTTTTGTACGGTTTTTACTAGAATATAGTGAAAATCTTGAGAAAGATTTAAGTTTATAATACATTCCGGTTTTATGTAAATTGACTGAAATATAACGACTACTGTTAAAGAGGTTGTAAAAAATCTCGTGGATCGAAATTTATGCGGGAAAATCTTGTGACACACTGTTATCCACGCGAGCAAAGCCGCGGGCACAACTAGTACATGTATGTCAGGGAGGTTTATTCCATCTACGGGGATATATCCGTCTTTTTGCAATCCGGGCATTATAATTGAAAGACAGCTTTAATGGCCGTATAAGTAAATAAATAATGTTTTCACTCTCTTCCCCATACAGCTACCGAAGCTCGTCTTAGAATAGAACGACCGTTATTGTAAAAAGGATTCGCCTCTACAGACAGAATAGGACGTTAGTGCTCCAGAGAACGGGCAAGAAACTCAATTGCTATTTGAAAAGTTAGCGATTGGCATCGAAGTCGGTTATATATTTGTTTCCGTGCGTCACACGGAGACACGTGTAGTTGTGGTTATAGTCATTAATCCTGTAAGCAAGCGACAAGGTCAGAGGAAACCCCACACATGCGCCCGCACCTAACGATACGAGATCTGCATCTGCGTTTTATTGAGCATTGCGTGTCCTTGCGGGCGAGCACGGCCTGTTTCCGTTAGTGGAAACTAAAGAATACGGGCCTGTATCAAAATTTATAAGTAAATGCTACTCTTCACATCAATTTAGAAGCCTAACAGATCTTATGATAGGAATTAGGATCCTTTCAAATAATTGTAATCCGTGGTGCTTTACAACTAGCATTCTAGTTGTAAATGTCAAATACTTGAAGTTAAAATGCCTTCTTCGTTCATTATTTTGTCTCACGCTTTGCTACGGAAGTGGACAATTAATATTTCCAACTCCTCCCTATCTTTCTGTTTAATTAATTTCGTTGCAGGATAAAGATAGATTAGTGTTCCCCGAGTATCGGCGAGTTTCACCACTCGGTATCATAAAATGCGTGCCACATTTTGATACATATTGATTTGCTGGTGGTAGGATATATTTAAATCTGTTCGAACAGCGACAGCACACAATGTGTTAAAACCCGCCATAGTGGCCCATGTAAGTGTGTCGCGTTCCGGGATCAGCCTGTATGTATCCGGTTCTAACAGGACGGCATAATTGTGTCAACTGCCGAGGGATAAGCATCTCTCGTCAGTCGACATTCTATTGGACCCACTCCACTTACCATCAGGTGTAGTGAGGACAGTGGCGCCCCTAAACGACGCAAGGCCCCAAGCGAAAGCAAAAATAAACAGACGCGAGGCCCCGCGCAGAGTAAAACAACGTTCCCCTGTTTTAACAGTTTCGTCGGTAAGAACGTAAAAAAAGGTCCTGCGAGGCACCGCGTGAGGCCTCTGTAAGCGCGAGGCCCCAGGCGGTTGCCCGGTTCGCCTCCCCCAAAGGCCGCCTCTGAGTGGGGACACTTTGCCGTGGGTTTTGTACTTACGGACATTCTTCTCAGCAGTCCGTTCCCTAGGCTATTGTCGTTTAAGACTTAAGAATTAGCTACTTCAATAGTTATTTTTCCATTATAATTTTCCCATACAAATGAGTCATGGCCGCAGTTAATAATTCACTTGGTTTTACGTCATAACATTGATTATAGTCCAAGCAGTCTCGATAATGTGTCTATTTAAAACATATTGTCTGTCGCTTTGATAATACTTGATTTGAAACATAAGTATATACAGGACTATTTTTGTGGGGCCACGCTAAGAGAAACAATGCCCCAAAGGAAATTTCGAGAATATAAAAAAAAAACATTAAAAAGTACACGAAAGGTACAAAAAATTGTGGACTTACAACATTTGAGAATTAGCGTCCCAAAAAAAAAAAAATGCCAAAAAAGGCTATTGGCTGTTCTATAACTTTCACTTCGCTTAACATCACTTAAAAAAGGTCTGAGTATATACATATATCGACGCTTCAGGGGCAATTATATCTAAGTGACAAAAAAAAACAAAAATTAGTTATCAATACAGTAGAAACCGGTTATAGCGACGCACCGGTTACAACGACTAATTAGTAAGGTGATTTTAAACGAATGCATATAAGAAGCCTATCGTTTATAACGACTACTATCGCATATAGCGTCCAGATTCGATGATCCCCTCGAAGTCGTAACCGGTTTTCACTGTATTTGGAATCACCAGATTTTTTGCGTCGTTTGATCTAGGTTTTGTAGCCCTAAGACAATTTTAATATCATTAGACACTACTTTTCTATAGAGGAAATAGATTAATTATGAATTCTCTTAATATACTTTTAAATCACTTTACTCCAAATTTCCTGCTTGTCGCTTAGATGTAATTGCCTTTCAAGCATCGATATATTATTTTTGTACCTTCTAACTGCTTTAGCAGTATTGAGCGACATTTTTGTATAAATATAACTGTGTTTAGTTACTGTCAAGATTTCTTTTAGCCTTTTTTCCTATATCTGGAGCCTTTTTGCAACTACGACAAATAATGATAGAAAAACAACTCTGTTTAGTTAATGTCAAGATTTCTTTTTTTTTTCCAAATTCTGGACATCTGGTCTGACAAATGGTTTTATTGGAATTTAGTTAAACAAAAAATTCTAGACTATTTTAAGGATCAAGTCACTTTATCAAGTAGTCAAAACATTTAGGATTTGTTACCATGTCGCACTAAATTATGGTACTTAATAGTCTAACTCATCTATATATATAAAAATGAATCCCTATTTCCCTTGGTCACGGCATCACGCGTGAACAGCTGGACCGATCACACAATTTTTTTTTTGTTGTGTTTGTTATTGTCAGGAGAAGGTTCTTATGAAAGAAAAAATTCAAAAAATTGCGCGGAAAATTAGAAAATTTAAGAAAACTTAACGACAATATTAATTTTACATAACTGTCAGTGGTTTGAAATAACTGTCAGCGATCGACAGACTGCGCGCGTGCATACATAGTTAAGACAGGACAACGTCTGTCGGGTCAACTAGCAATTTATAAAAATCTAAACGTTTTGAAATAATATAGCGTGATACCTTTTTCCTTTTTCAAGAATAGGCAGCTAGGTTAGGTTAAAATTTCATGTAATACAGTGCGAGCAATGTAACTAACCAGGGACCATACCAGTTTTAAAATAATACATTTAATAATCCTAAATGCATATAATCGAACTCCAAAGAGAAGCGTCTCGTCATCCTCAAACAACAAAACACAAAGGCCAAACTAGTCACGTGCTGATAACCGGACCACAACGAGCTCTTATAGTGACGTGCCTTCTAGTGATATCGATAGCATAAATTGAACTGAACTTCCTGCCCACGTCCTTCCAATGTGACGTTTTATCTTGGCACGGAAAACTAAATTCAATTAAATTATTTCATTCGCATTAATTGCGTGAATTTGAGTATAATATTACTAGCTTTTGCTAGCGGCTTTGTCGGCGTGAAAAAGTTTTACGGGATAAAAGTCCCGCTATATATTTTCCCGGGATAGAAAGTAGCCTATGTCCTTCCCAGGGTCTCAAATTATCTCCATACCAAATTATACGGAAATCTGTTGGGTATTTTTTGATTTTATCTCGTTTAGACAGACAGACAGATGCGGCGCGGGACTTTGCTTTAAAATACATATTTTAGTTCTTTTTAAGAGAAACAATTCTATCATACATGTTCGTTGCATAAACTCTCAAAATGTCGAAATGTTTCCCGTTTTTTCATTGACGTTCCGCTCTTATTGGCCATAGCGTTCATAGTAGAGTAGTAGTTCCTGAGATTAGCGTGTTCAAAGAAACAAACTCTTCAGATTTATATAATAGTATAGATTTATAATAAAAATATAGATAGTCCCCCGTTTAATGCTATAATTTAACTATCTATGGCTTATGGGTTGCTATATAATAATTTTAATCTACAGTTATCGATATAAAAATTATTGATATGATTCACAATCGCATCACTACATACGCACACAAGAGCAACATAAACATATTACTCACAGTTGATTATTATATAGGTTTTCATTATGTCGTATTAAATAATCTGACTATCTTTGATAGTAAATAAAGAGAAGTTGGTTTGTAGGTCACGTTTTATCTAGCAACGAGTCGCAGTTTTGTAACTTTAATTTGATACTTTTCATGCTGTGGAGAAAAGACGTTAGGCGCGGCTAGAGTTACCAAATTGCACGTTTGCCACATTTGACACGCATTTCAATACGCGTGCAGTCATTGGTTTGAGGAACCCATTTCATAATCAATAATTCGAATATGCCGAATAAAAATATTTGATTAATAAATATTTGTTATCATTATTGTATCAGTCCCCCCCCCGTGACCATGAAGGCAGCAAAGTCTTCGAAACGTCGGGAGAAAATAATATACTAACACCGCGAAAGAATCCGAACATTAGTTTAATTTCAATGTCTAACATTCGCGTAAACATAAATCATTATTGTATTTTGTCTTTAGCTTATTGAAATTAGCTACGATACTGTTCCCAGCCTCTCCCAATGACCGTTCTGAGCCGAGGTTCGTAACTCGTTAGTAGGTTGCCCTCAGCATGGCCGCTTAACTTCCAAAGGTTGAAAGTGCCTAAAGCGCTCACCCAAGACTCCAGTGTGTTTCTATAAACAGACCCTTGCCAGGCTAACAAACGGGTCATATCGAAAAAATATTGCGATAAATACTACACTTGTGTTTTTGTTTCCATGCATTATTGTTCCAGCAATAACCTTCCTTCCTTCTTTATTACATACAGGATTTTACATTAGAAATTTACAATTGAATTAATTATCAATTTCATTTTTTACATTTTTACAATGCCCGATGTTGAAAAACAGAACAGCTCTGTTTTTCAACATCTAGCATTTGAGATTGGTACCCTAGGTTGACATTCCTCTATTTATAAATGGTACATAACCCGAATGAAGCTGCATGAGGTGGCATTTTTCTTAGTAACGTGAGATCACTTTAAAATCTCATTACACTTATCTTATTACTTCTGACCACTATCTACCTCAGATGCAAGAGCGTCGCCAAGGGGGTCAGGGAGGGGCAATTGCCCCATAGAGATTCTAAAAAAGTTGCCAAATATAAAGCAACCGAAGTCCTAATTCTTTGACTTGACATGCTTGATCGATTATTCCCGTGCTTCGAAATTCGAATGAATTAACAAACTCCGTTCCTAACATTCCGTACGCTCAATTACGCTCTGCTCTATGTTATTGTTAAAGCGAGAGAGAAGTGAGATATGTGCTCTTGACTTTACCTACAATTCATCCTTTTCTCATTCTCCATATCAACTTGAAACCACCGCCCCCCCTCCCTCCTGGCCCACCGGCTGGCGACGCTCTTGTTCAGATGCAAAACATGGCAATTCGCTGAATTAGTTTTAGTATTTTGTGAGATTTCCATACCCACACTCGTCCCTATTTTTTTTAAGGCTGACTCTTCAAATTCTTCTGTATTTTGGTATTGGTATTAGATTGGTATTTTGGTATTGATATAAGATCATAGCACCACTAGCCTGGTGAAAAGTTATTCCAGAATACATAATTTAATAATTTTCTCCGGATAATAAATATACTATAGCATTCAGAATGTGTCTTCCTATAAGTGAAAAAAAAATCGGTTTTGTAATTCCTGAGATTAGTTCGTTCAAACAAACTCTTCAGTCTCATATTAATATAGACTAAGGGACTTGTGGTCTTTCCTATTAAACCCCATACTGGTCCCCATAAGTGTATTGATCAGCCTGTGTATATCCAGTTCAACAATGTGAGGACTGATGAGGGGTCATTATCTCTCGAAACTATGTCCCGACTCCACTTACTATCAGGAGACGCAGGGGTAGTTTACTGATGGTAGGACTCTCATACGTAAGAGTCCGCCTGGGTAGATACCACCGCAATGACAATTTCTGCCGCCAAGCAACAGTGTGTAGTTACTGTTGTGTTCCTGTTTAAAGGACATTGAAGCCAGTGTAACTACTGGACATAATAAGACTTAACATTTCATGTCTCAGGATGGCGAGCGCAGTGGAATACCAAACAATACTTAAAATTCAAGGTGTTAGATGGTGTTTCAAGGTGTTGGATGATGGTTACCATCAGGCGAGCGACAAGCTCGTCTCATCATTCAAAGCAATAAAAAAAGTTTGCCATAACCACACAAGAACCTGTAAGTATCTTGCAAGCCACTTGCTTCTTTGCTACCTAACTAGTCTCCAGTACCAAGTACATCACCATCCAGCATATAAATAGGTCGCTTGTCAGTAATTGCGTGTGCCGGTTCGTTCACCTTTGACATTGAACGGGCGTGGCTCGCTGCCAAACGCAGAACGCTTCCACGTGCTCGGGTAATGAATGGGAGATAGCTGATAAGAAGAAAGGGGGGGGGGGAGAACATCACGCCTTTATCAGGGGTAAGCAGTTTAGCTTCAGGTAAGGTGCCTGTGAGTCTGTTGTATGTGGAATTAAAAGTAGAAATAACTCTGCGAAAGGGATCTTAATATGTGAGCTGATTGAAGAATTGAAATCTTATCGGATTTTTTATTACTAACATAATGCATGTACATAATATATTGTTATAAGTTTATATTATATTAGCCTAGCTTTGTGCCATTGTAATTATAGTTCAAGACTGCATGCTAATTGTATATAACTTATTACCATATCGATCGTCTGCGTAAATATAATAAATCGCTATTTGAAGATTATTCCGTCATTGTTGTTAGGCAATTCTGTTAGAGTGTCTATTTTATAATTCGTAGTTCTGGTGTTGCTGATCTTGGACAGTCTTAGCCAGACGATCCGTTCATGTTACCATACCAACCACATACTATTACTAGATTTTGCTTGCGGTTCCACTCGGGTAAAAAAGTTTTTACTGGCTTAACGTTTGCTGGGATAAAATTCCCAATATATATGTTCCTGGGATAGAAAGAAGCCTATGTCCTTCCCAGGGTTCAAACTATCTATTTACCAAATTTCATTAAAATCCGTTAGGTAGTTATTAAGTTAATCGCGTTCAGACAGACAGAAAGATGCGGCGGGGGACTTTGTTTTATAATATAGTTTTTTAGAAGTTTTTAAGAGGACCAATGCCGTTGTTGCGTAACTTTAACCGTTTACGCAGCACACGCAACGGACGCTCTCAAAAGGAATAATTTTCCCCCGTTTTTACAACATTTTTCATTGTTCTCCGCTCCTATTGTCACAGCATGATGTTATATAGCCTATAGCCTTCCTCGATAAATGGACTATCCAATACAAAAAGAATTTATCAATTTGAACCAGCTGTTCCTGAGATTAGCGCGTCATCAAACAAATAAATAAAAGCATCCCTTTCTATCCCAAGAAAACTTATTTACGCGGGAATGATAATAGATAAAATGAAATATACAACAGGTCCAAAGTTTGGGTTCTCTTTTACCGACTTCGTACAAGAGGTTATAATTATAATTTTTCACTCTTTATTAATACAAAATCATTTGCCATGACATTGAATGATGCGTATCGTTACACGTGTCATGTCGTCATCATTCTGACCAATCATTATGAAATGTGTTTTATGGACTTTCATCTGCAGACCTTGAATTTGATCTGAACAAAGGCATGTATTATGACGTCATAATACACTATTGTTCATATTTATTGATAGATAATTTGTTCCGGTTCATTTAGATACACTCGGTTACTGTTTGAATATTTTTTAAATTATAATAATATCAGCCCTGTATTATATATTTTCCACTGCTGGGCTGGGGTCTCGTCTACTATTGAGATGGATTAGGTCCACTGCGCTAGTGCGGATTGGCACCCTTCACATACCCTCAAAATACTCATGGAGAATTTTCATATATACAGTTTTCCTCAAGATTTTGCCTTCAACGTTAATGCAAACTATAAGAATACACATATAACTTTAGAAATGTCTGAGGTGCGAGCTCTTGGGTTTTGAACCTGCAGACAATCGACTCGGTCGCGGCAAAATGGATGATTATTTAGAAAACAAGAAATTTCGCGATTAAAATGTAAAATGTGTACATATTGCATAGACGTAGGTTTTATTTTTGCATGCAGATTGTTCTTTCCGCTAATGTTATTTAAAAATATTATAATCTCTTGGTTCTCATTCGAAACAAGAAATTCCAGTTATGACATCGAAATATCCCTGAAGTAGGCCGCGATGAATGAATCTGGTTTTATACATTCCGTTTATTATTTTTAGTTGCGTTCCAATGTGATGCGGTTTTGTCGTCGCCAACATTTTTGTTTACCTACATTTACTATTAATATAACGGTGGTTCTCTCCGTTGGGGGAAATCGTGAATCGGAACAATTTAAAAATACTTTCCATGTGAATATTCGAACAATTATTTTTTATAGTAATCTTTGCACCCCACGCCTTATTAACCAGGTAATTTTAGAACATTAAAGTACGTAGTAACTGATATAAAAATTATAATATGCCCATTTTCTCACTACCCTCAGCGGTCCAAAACGTATCTTGACCTAATTATTTTTAAATATCTTCCAAAAACATTGTTCATAAATCTTGAATAAAATATATTTCACTGACAAGACATTAGTGGCAGTTTTAGGTATAAATCATATAAGATATTCGTTTAATTATTCTTGCACTGATTTTTAAACTTTTACCACAATTTTTTTCTCGTTATACTCAGCTGACTTTGTCACTGCGATTACTAAGTTCTATTTATTTTCTATAATCTGTGACCCGACCTATACCCTGGCGGCGGATCAGTCGCGCCGACAGCGCCGGCGAGAACGGACGTAACTGTAGTGTCGAATAAATTATAGACCATTATTACGTGAGTTTTAAGATTACCACGATCGGCTGCTCTTTACCATCCACGCAATAACCAGGTAAATACAGTACTATGTTGCTCTATTATTTGATTATTTTATTCCTTTCGTGAATGTACATAACGCTAATAATATAAAAAAGGCTTTATACTTATTGTTAATTAATTAAAAATCAAAATGATGCCAAATTTCATTCCATTCAATCTCATTACCAGGATTTCCTCTCAGATTTATTTCAGGCGGTAATGAGAGTGTATAGATGGTTATGAGACAAAATGCACGAAAAATATTTGCTGTTATTTAACCTTTTTTGACGTTCTAACAAATATCTAAATATATTTTATAGTTAATAATTATAACTTTAATAAAAGTAACTTTAATAATTACAGACTTTCACAACCTCAGAATTAATAAAATTGTTCTTTTTTAGTAAAAAATACTAGACAGGCAATGGCAAAACCAAAAAAAGTTATGACTAAGGAAGAAAAAATGGAGCAGGCTAGACTTCACAAAAGACAAGTTTATGCTGAAATAAAGAAAGATCCTGAAAAGTATGCTCTACAGAAAGAAAAGGATAGGCAACGATATCTCAAGAGAAAAGAACAAAAAAAAATCAAATTAGTTGGAGACAAGACGCCACGACAGAAGAGAAATCAAAGAAAACAGTGGAGGGAGAATTCACGACGTTACTATGAAACAAAGAAGAAAAGTAGAACCATTCAAGAACTAATAATTGAAGATTTGGATTCTTTATCGAGAAATACAGAAAGTCCAGCAACGACTGTAGATCCATTACCTGGCCCCTCAAACCTTACTCTGGATACCAATAATGAAACAAATAACCCCAACACCTGTAATAAATGTCACAAGAAAAAAACATATATTAACAAATTACGTTATCGAAATAAAAGAAAAATTGGAATATTAAACGCCCAAATAGAGAATCTACAGAGGGATAAGAATAACCTTAGAAGAATCCTGTTAAAATTATTACAGATCAATAGAAAACAAAAGAAAGAAATAAAAACACCTATACAAATAAAAATAGAAAATATTAATAAATACGTAGACGGACAAAACTTGAAGAAGTTAAGAAAGAACTGGCTTTTGGAGAAATTTTAAATTCAAGTTTAAAGGATCATTACAAACAAATTAACAAAAAAGGAAAACGTTTATTTAGTGATGCCATACTAAAGCAAAGAACTCGGCTCAAGAAATATAATATTTTAGGAAAAGTAAAACCATTTACAATTAAAAATAAAAAGGAGGCATCTATTACATTTGATAAGAGAACTGACAATTTGAAAGTACTGATAGAACATTTCCTGGAAGAGGATGTTAATAGTAGAATTTTGCCAGATAAAAAGGAATACATTACAAGAAAAGGTGTAAGAAAACAAAAAAGATACTTGAACGATAATCTACTTCATTTGCATAAGAAATTTTTAGCGAACCATAATCAGAACGTAAGCTACTCGACGTTCTGTAAATACAGTCCGTTTTGGGTATTACGCCCAAATAACACCGATAGAAATACCTGCTCTTGCAAAAAACACGTAAATATGGATTTGATAATAAAAAGTCTTCAAAGATACAATATTTTAAAGGAAGCTAACGGAATGTCTCTTCTTCTTAGCTTATGCTGTAATATCAATGAAGAGAATTGTATAAATAGATCATGTGAATGCTGCAAGGATAGAGTTTTAAATTATGGAGAATTTGAAAATGACAAGACGATAAAATATTATCAATGGTGTACTACAGTTGAGAAATATATGTCTAAAGGTCAAGAAAAGAAGAAATTCGTATCCAAAAAAATACAGTTACAAGATTTACCTTTGAATGTTATAAAAAAGCTAAAAGATTCTATTCCCGCCTATTTTGCTCATTGCAACAACGTCTTACGACAATACAATACCATCAAAATGTTAAAATCAACCCTAAGTCTTGCAGAAGCGGTTATACATGTTGATTTTAGCGAAAATTACAGCTTGAAATACAATGAAGAAATACAAAGTGTCCATTTTGGTGGCAGCCGTAGTTAGATAACTTTACATACATCTGTTATTTACTTGTTAGATCCAGAATTGGGAACACATAAAACACAAAGTTACTGTACTCTTAGCGAGTGTAATAGGCATGATGCGGCGGCAATTTGGGCTCACCTTATTCCACTTATAGAGTATATATTAGACATCTCACCCATGTTAGACGGTTTACATTTTATCTCGGACAGTCCATCTAGTCAATACCGGAATAAACATATGTTTTATGCCATCAGCCAGTTATACCGAGACTTTCCTCAGATTAAAACAGTAACTTGGAACCACTTGGAAGCCGGCCATGGCAAGGGCGCTCCAGATGGAGTAAGTGCGACTTTAAAAAGAACAGCTGATCAAATTGTTGCCTTTGGTTCTGATATTGCAACATTCGATGATTTTGTAAAAGCTATTAAAACACGGATCAAAAATATTAAAATTAATATTGTGACTGAAGCAGAAATACTCACAAGGACTTTTCCCATCGAAATCAAATCTTTTAAGGGTACAATGTCGGTACACCAAGTATTATGGTCTGCAGGATGCCCTCGCATGTATTTTAGAGAGTTAAGTTGCATTATCTGCTCCAACGATACCATATGTTGTCATGGGTATCATATTGGCTGTCTCGATACACCTGGTATGGATGATACAAATTCACAAAACGATAACGTTTACCTCGAGCAGTTCATTGAAGAAAATACATCGGCTGGTGCACTTCAAGAAACGATTAACTTCAGTAATATATTAAGTCCCGTTGCTAGTAAATCAGATGTTTCAACAAAACCAAAATCCAATGTGACAGATATTAATGACATAGAAAATATTGGGATTAATTCTACTGCTGTGCTTGAAAATGAATCTCGAGTGCAAATATTATCAAATATAAGATTACCTAATTGGTCAAACACTAGTTTTTATGGACGAAAAGTAAATTAGCAAAATTTCAGCAAAATTTTGAAGAGTTTGTGTCCGACAAACCCAGTGGTAGTAAATACTTTGAAAAACCTCGTTCATTTAGTAACATCAAATTTAATATTGTGAGTGACAGCGATGACGATGATGATTTCAAAATTTTCTAAAAAGGCTTTCTATACTTACTACTATAATTTTTGTTGAACGTCTACTAATCTAACCGTCTCAACATCTACTAATGTTAGTGAGTTACAATTAAAATTAGTTGTTTATTGAAAGAATAGTTAAAACGGAATAACTATTGTTTTAATGTTGATTACTTATTATTAAAACTGCGTCGGTGTTGTTTTCAAATAGATTGAAATGGATATAGGACATTACAGTCATAAGAAACTTAATAATATAAAAGACTGATCTGTTTGTGATAATATTATTAATATACTAAGACATTTGTGATAAGCATTTTAATATATAGTAGCTATACGATCTTAAAGTCTGATTCTATGTTTCTAATAGTTGATTATATAATATGTAAGTCAATGAGAATAAACACTTGTCAAGTTAATTTGATAAAAAAAGTTTAAGTATGTTAGTATTTTTGGTATATTTTTTATTTTTAGGGCTAATTTCTATGCATAAATGCATTAGTACTCACTTAATACTATTTTATTTAGTTATAAAGTGTAGAATATACATTTTCATCAGATTTCTCATTACCGGCGGCTTATTTCACTACCGTCATTGGTACATTCATTACCGTAAACAGTCATTCTCATTGCCGTTTTAAACACAAATTTCAATCTCAATTATCTCAAAAACTATGAACACCATTCTTGTAGAAACCATTTTTTTATATTCTTGCATACCTAGATTTCGTGAATAAGGCAAAATAATGCATATCTATGATATTCTTTCACGATTTGAAAAAAATGCTCAATTTCCCCGAATTTTGAGAATCACCGATAAATAACTAAATTTATGTACATGGTTTGATGTCATACGCAGTAATCGCTGGATATACTTTGATGAAAGTTAGATAGATCAAGTTGTGGATTTACATATTTTTTATCCTGCTAAAGAACTCATTGGATTTATTCCTACCATGAGTGGTCAAAACAAAACTTAGGGAAAGGAGAACCGGGCAACCAACGGCTACCTCGCATGGTGCCTTGGAGGACCCTATTTTTACCATCTTACCGACCAATCTGTTAAAACCGAGTAACTTCTTATTGCTTCCGCCTTGCGTCGTATTTTTGCTTTTTGTCTTTCATGTTTTGTTTGTCCGACGGGTCCACTAGTCAATTATAAAGATATTTTATACATCTCGTTTGTATTCAATTGTAATCTTTTACTTACATTCATCGTTCTATTACAAAACTCACGTGTTTGTGTGTCCGCGGCGTGGACACGTGACTGTATTTTTAACTGACATTATTTTTATGTAATGTTGCCGGGCCAAGGTTGCGGGAAGGTTGCGCCTACGCATCCGACATGCTAACGCCATCTCGCGGCGCCCCCCGCATTACAAACAGAGATAAGCGTGGCCCCAAAAACTTATCGCACTCTTAATAAAATAATGACCTATTAAAAAATTGATAATTTGTGAGAATCGTCAAAAAACTCATTTCTGTTTGCGACCATATCCGGATAAACTTATTACGCTCCTCCCTTAGGCCTCATCATAGTTAATGAATCGTTATCAGCTAATGACCCGTTTCCGAGCACCAAATACACAATCCCAACCGTTCTGCGTAGAATATATAAGATTCATAATATATTCTTATGGGGAAATATTCGCGGGGCCCTTGTAGGTCTCAATGTGAATTGGCAACCATGTATACACCCTGAACTATGTGCCTAGGGCCGCGACAAATGTCTCCGTGCATGGGCGAGCATTCTGTGTGAAGAAGAATTACTTACACAAGAATTACTTCGGGAGAAGGGAGTGGGGAGACTGCGTGTTGTGTTAGACTTAGAGGCCAAGAAAACTTAGACGATCTCGACTATGAACAAAATCAAAGTTACAATATCTACCTCCATTTTACAATCAATTTTCACCAACACCTCAGTCCGCCCCGTAACCATGAAGGCTGTCTTCGAAACGTTGGGAGAAAATTATAATATAAAAATACCGTGATAAAATCCGTAAAATAGTATAAATAATACATACATATTGTATACCTTTGAATGCCAACTGATAAGAGAATACATTGTTGAGTAATTAGAAAGTACTAGCGTGGTCTTTGACGTAACGCCTCCTTGGGATTATTATGTAGTGACGATATCACTTCATACACGAGTGGCTCGTGTTTAGACGTAAAAGCGAATGCCCGATTGTGTGAAGAGACTAGAAAAGTCTATTGCGTAGATAGATACTGGAGTAATTAAATTATTATGTTAGATTTCTATGAAGCTACGGTGCAGTGATTTTCTTGAGCTGAGAACGTTAGTTCCTGGTTTGATGGCCAAGCCGAGTGGATTGCTAGTTTTCGAAATCGAATAAGTATTTGTATCCTTTATTAAAGATTTTAAAATATAAACCTTTAACTGTTTACGCAGCGCACGCAACAGAAGCTCTCAAAAAGAATAAATTTTACCCGATTTTGAAACATTTTTCGTTGATTTGTCATAGCCTTTCTCGATAAATGAGCATAAATATTTTGCTGGTGGTAGAATATATTTTGTATCTGTCCATATAGCGACCACCACACACAAGGTGTTTAGACCCGCTATAGTGGCCCGCGTAAGTGTGTCGCGTTCCGGGATCTGGCTGTGTATATCCGGTTTCAACAGGCCGGCATAATTATATCGACTGCCGATAATCATCTCTCGTCCGTCGACATTCTATTGGACCACATTCCACTTGCCATCAGGTGCAGAGGAGCTCTTTGCCGTGCATCTATTAAATACAAACGTCCCCTTTCTTGTATACAGAACTTTTAAAGTCTTTCTTCCGCTTGTCCAATTTTAATTATCCTATCACGACTTTGTTGCTAAGTGCTATGAAGCATCGTGTTGGTCAGTTACAGTATTACGCGTAGTGCAATAACTGACTGTAAATATGCAAGTAAATCTCACGTGCGCGGCGGAGAATTCTAAATCAAATTATAGTTTTGTTTTTCATTGGCAGTAATTGCCTTGTGTTGCGTGACGCGTCAGTATTGCCATTCATTCTTGATTTCACAAGGTCAGTATGATTTTTTTAAATTCTTTTCAAAGGGAACCGGCTAAGGACAGAGACCATGCTGCCATATCATAAGTAAAACAAAGGTTCAATATGAATCCTAATTTCTGATTAAATTTGACAGCTATTAGTGACAGGTCGCATTTGGAAATAGTTGTTGTACGGTACGTCAATCTGAATTTTAGAAAAAAAAAAAATATTGACCGCGCGTTCGTTTTTTTTTTCACAGTTTTTGTATTATTAACTAATAAGAAAAATGAAAAACGTACTTGAGGTCGTCCTTTTTGCTTTTTCGTTTCAAAGTTAACGTTTTCGTTGCCAGAAATGAGTTCGAAATTTTACCACAATATGGCGAAGTTTATATTTTGTTAGTTAGGCTATAACTTCGCAGCAGGAAAGCATAAACAATTTATGGATTACATGCAACGTGAAAATTGTTTAATATCGCCTGTGAGACAGAGTTACCAACCAGCCCGATCCATCCTGCCACAAAAGATATTAGCCTCAATCTAAGTATTTCTAAAAATACCTTAATACTTACACCAAAGTAATCAAGTATGGGTGCAGTTTCACGTTCCCCTGGCCGCCATTTTCGGCGACTGTGACGTCACCACTCGCCGCCATCTTGCTTCTTCACTACTCCGTCGACATCTGGAAAGAAGGTAGCGTTTAAAGAAGTATTATTTTAATGGTAGGCGTTTATACAGAGGGCTCAGTTCAAGTCAAAACTCGAAACTGAGTTCTTGACGGGTACTTCCACACGAGTACTGTGTATTTAATAAGAAGCATTCATGACAAAAAAACATATATTGCATTGTGTACGTGCCGTACGCCTGGTGGTAAGCGATACGACTGCCCATAAACAGTAAAAACACCATCCAACACCTTGAATTATATATAATACTAGCTTTTGCCCGCGGCTCCGCCCGCGTTATAAAGTTTTATGGGCTAAACTTTTCCGTTATAAAAGTCACGCTATATATTTTCCCGGGAGCCTATGTTCTTCCCAGGGTCTCAAACTGTCTTCATACCAAATTTTATCCTAATACGTTGGGTAGTTTTTAAGTTTAACACGTTCGGGCAGACCGATGCAGCGGAGACTTTGTTTTATGATATATTTTTGTAGAACTTTTAAGAGGAACAATCCCGTCATACATTATTGTTGCATAACTTTAACCGTTTACGCAGCGCACGCAACAGAAGCTCTCAAAACTAATAAATTGTCCCCGTTTTGCATCATGTTTCATTACTGCTCCGCTCCTATTGGTCATAGCGTGACGATATATAACCTATAGCACTCCAGGAACAAAGGGCTATCCAACACAAAAATATTTTTCAGTTCCAACCGGTAGTTCCTGAGATTAGCGATTACTGCTCCGCGCCTATTGGGCATAGCGTGATGATATATATAGCCTATAGCATTCCAGGAACAAAGGGCTATCCAACACAAAAATAATTATTCAGTTCAAACTCCTAGTTTCTGAGATTAGCCGTTACTGCTCTGCTCCTATTGGTCATAGCGTGATGATATATAGCCTATAGTACTTCACGAACAAAGGGCTATCCAATACAAAATGATTTTTTTTAGTTCGAACCGGTAGTTCCTGAGATTAGCCATTACTGCTCCGCTCCTATTGGGTATAGCGTGATGATATATAGCCTATAGCACTCCACGAACAAAGGGCTATCCAACGCAAAAGAATTTTTCAGTTCGGACCGATAGTTCCTGAGATTAGGCACTACTGCTCCGCTCCTATTGGGTATAGCGTGATGATATATAGCCTATAGCACTCCACGAACATAGGGCTATCCAACGCAAAAAGAATTTTTCAGTTTAGACCGGTAGTTCCTGAGATTAGCCATTACTGCTCCGCTCCTATTGGGTATAGCGTGATGATATATAGCCTATAGCACTCCACGAACATAGGGCTATCCAACGCAAAAAGAATTTTTCAGTTTGGACCAGTAGTTCCTGAGATTAGCGCGTTCAAACAAACAAACAAACAAACTCTTCAGCTTTATATAATAGTATAGATTTTATGATATTCCACAGCCCTCGCCTGCCAGCGTATCTCATACGACATGTTAAGTCTTAATTTGTCCAGTATTTACACTGGCTACTATGTTCTTCAAACCGGAACGCAATAGGTACCAAACACTGCTTGGCAGAAATAGACATTGCGGTGGTACCTACCAAGGCGGACTCTCACATATAAGAAACCTACCAACAGTTAACTATTCATATGGATTGTAGTCGTACAACGGAAGATGCTGCGTGCATCATTAATGGACGAACTACCAAGAGATTGATTAGGTTAATCTATTTATTGACTAATTGCTCTGATAATTAGCAATGGTTAAGTATTTAATGGCCGTTTAATGAATCATTATGAGAAGGAAATACATGTAGATAGGTGCGTAGCTTTGTTTATTTCTAATGACGTTTTACAAAACGACACGTTATAGGCTTACAAAATTGCACATATAAACGGCACACTATTTACTAAAGTCACATAGTTGTACAGCCCTAGCAGCTCGCATTGATACGGCCCGAGCGTCGACCGCCGTGGCCATCTAGTTTATTGGTCTCTGGTCGGCATGATAGTCGAATAAAATGCATTTATTAGTTAAAAATAAATTAAATAGTGTATACTTATTACTAACTTATGAAATGAAACGTTTATTTCATTGACAGTTGCAGTATAATGCGTACATCGTCTAAAAATACAGGAAGGCATTTTATTTATAAAAATACAAAAAGTTAGTAAGCCGCGACAGTGGTTGGAGATTGACTAAGTGAATGTCGGGCAATTTTACCTTGCTTTCGTCTTGGCAATATTGAGCTCGAACAACGTATCTATGTAATAAAAACATCTTAGATAACGCAAGAGTGTATTTTTTACTTTTTGTATTAGTAAAAATCAATATACATTGAGGACATCATAGTTGACATCGTTTTAAGAGTTTTTTTGGAGAAACACCAGCTTTGAAATAAAATAAGAATCATCAAAATCGGTTCACCCAGTTCGGAAGTAACAAACATAAAAAATACAGTCGAATTGTGAACCTTCTTTTTTTTAATTCGGTTAAAAACAGTTTTATTTCAATGTTAAACATTTACATAAACATAAGAAATTATTATGTAAAATTGATGATTTCGATTACTTGGACGATATACTTATTCCAGTTATTTTAGTTTAAATGCCAAACTATAGAATCGATATAAAATATATGTTTATGGAACTAATCTGGAAGTATATTCTTTCAAACAATAAAATATATATTTGGATATCGGTTAATAAATGACAAACATAAAAAACGTAGAATTAAGAACGTCCTACTATTTTAAAGTCGGTTAAAAATATAACATATTTTGTTCGCATCTATGTATCTATCCCTTCAATATAACAATTAGAACACATTATTTGAACTCACCGTGAAAAATTCTATTAGTTTGAGTACTGTAAACGTGCCAGCTTTAGTTAAACGATGTATATTATTATGAAATGTTTGAAGAACGTGGCGTATATTATCGGTCGATATTACGAAATTAATAGAAGAATCAATTTCTCGGTCGACTTCTATCTATCCGGTCGACCGCAATCCATCTGGTCGACTTTTATCTACCTGGTTGACTGCTATCAACTTGGTCGACTTCTATCTACTTGGTCGACTGCTATCTATCTGGTCGCCTTCTATCTATCTGGTGGACTACTGTCTATATAATCCATCCACTGCTAGGACTCCTTTCGATCACGCCACTTTTTTCGGTCTTCTACTTGACTTAAAATAATGAGAGATAATAGAGTTCTCAGTACTTACATTAGTGTCAAATGTCAATCCACAGTGTACGAAATATAAACGTAAAGTAATTAAAATCAGACGTAAAATAACTTAGCATAATTGCTTTGCCGTATCTACTACTGCCCTTTTAAAGGAACACGTTAACATGTGTAAAGGTAGTTAATAGCTCGTCGGACTCGTTATGCGAGCGTTTTTAACAAGATATTTATTTACAGGTCTCGGAGCTCGAGCAATGGGGTAGGAGTGTTGTGGAAACCAGTTATTTTACGATGAGATGATGAGCATAGTATTCTGTTAAGTCACAACATGCTTGCTGTGGTTGCAGAACTTTTGATAAAAAATTTATATTATTGTCATGTTAAGTTTCTGCGTTGCTATCAAGAGACTGCCGGAAGTCCTTTAAGAGCCCCTTCGAAGGCAATCCTTGTGCGCTCTGTCTCCACGTCGAATGCACGGGAGGACATTTGCCGCGGCCCTAGGCACACAGTTAAGTGTGCATACCTCATGGTTGCCAATTCACATTAAGATCTATAAGGGCTCGCAAACAATTCATGGCCTTCTCCCCTCCTTCCATCCTAAGAGTTCCTTCTCCTTCCCCCTACGTTTCCTTTCCCAGATATCCCCTCCTGTTTGTTTGAAAATACATTTTACGCATGTTACAGGAGTTTTGGCTTGCTATGTACCAATGTCTTATCAAACAAACATCTAAGACTACGGATTGCTAAGAAATTAAATTGTTTCCTCAACTTTCCAAGCAACCGTCAATTGTCTCTGAAGTGACTTGTTTATAAAATAAACTCTATTGTATCGGCATTTCCATGTTGAAGTATTTTTCCTTTTCCAAAATATTCGATTGTAGACATAATGTTTTCATTATTATGGCTATGAAGACTAAGTCCAAGTGGAGTCATAAAAAACATAGACTCAACAAAACACAAGTAAAAACTTACAAAAAAGCAAAAAATTACAATTTCGTTTACTTGGACGACATGCTTGTTTCAAATCTTTTGGTTTAAAAACCAAATTACTGAAGCAATTTTGATAAAAACTCAACGAGTCTCAACTGAAAGTTATATTCTTCCAAATAAAATAGAAACTTTTTCGCTATGCCGCCTAAATTGCGGACTAAAAAGCCCTATTGACAAATCTGGCACAGTCTGAAACAACTGAACGAGAGGAACAAATCCAATGATAAAAGAAGTATAGAGGATGGGTAATATGGTCACGTGACATGCGGCACATTTAATGCATAAAATGGTGCCGACTCCGCCCCTTACAATAGTGATATACTAGTACCGAAAATTTTGTATCGATATCGAAGAATTAAGAGAGACAAACAAGCCCCAAAAGATCAAATACGAAAGGGGTTAGGAACTACCATAATATAAATATAACAAACCATAATGTAAACAAACAAACTGAAACTGATTTATAAGTAACAATTGTTAAACAAAGCAGTACCTGTTGTGACAAACATCCAGTTGTGTTTGATCTATATTTGTATGTTGCACTATTCCTTGCTAAAAATTTAAGTTACAGATTAAGATATTTATTTAATACATGATAAATGGAATAAGATAGCGTAGCCAGCAATTATTTGGTTGGTTTTATTTTATTTTATTATTATGCTCTTTGATCGAGAAACATAACTATGGTTCAGCAAACTAAAATCAATGACCGTAAAAATGGTGGTTAAGATAATCAATTATAATAATTATTTGCAATAACAACAATATGATTATGTATCTATTTCCGTGCATGCAAGGTTGCTCGAAACATAAGACCGCCAATTGTAAAATATATCTTACATTTCATCTTTATGTTGTTTCTTTTATGTTTATCTATTCTTTTATGTAACAATTCTAATTTTATTCATAGCAATATATTAAAGTAATATTACTATTAGGTGAAGTATAATAATCATTACTATTTTACTTATCGGGAATATTGTTTGAAAACAGTTATCTTTACTCGCGTTAATTAAACGTGTGGTTTATGCATATCTTCTCAAAATGTAAAGAAATATGTATTTGGTGTAGGATTCCAATCACGTCGCTCAATATTCTCAATTCATTTTGCCTTGGTTTTAATTTTTTGGTTATCTTAAAAAAATATTCCCATTTCACTGAGTTTGTCGTTCTGAATAATACAATCTTCAGGTGTGCTCTAACATTCTTTCCAAAGACAAAAACCGTAACATGATAAACGGGCGTCTGTTAAAATATCGATATCAATAATTTCTAAACAAATCCACCCACCCATCCCTAAGCTCGTGTGTAAACAAACATAATGATTTTAATGTGTATAAATCACGCCTAAAAGGGTCCAAAGCTTAACAAACCAGATCCACATATCATTTTAATTGATAAAAACACATCTAAAAACTTTGTTTGTTGCGTTCCAAATAAGCTTTGAGTAAAGAGATAGACATATATATTGACAATTCTGCGTCGATTTCCCTAACATAAATATAACTTATTCATATAGCTAACTTTTGAGGCCTGTCCTCTTTATATTTAGTCATTGAACAAATCACTCGCCTAATAGGAACAGCTAAGTGACATTATGAACTATTACATTAGCTGCAATGTCTGGCACGAATAGACAATGCGTAGAGACATCAACCATCAAGTTCAGAAGTTCCTAAACTATTTTATTTCAATTTATTTACCATTTTATTTGGTCCACCAACAGATGATGCAATAGCTAGCTCACACATAAACGTACAAGACTTGTGATATTGTTCACCTAATTATAGAAGGATCCAACTACGTTATAATATAACTAAGGAAACCCAAATAACAAAAATAGGCACAACTAGAGTTAAAATTGTGGCGATAACGAAACAAAGTATTGTGATCCAAATAACATCAACTATGACGTAAATCGAGCAGGCAGATTAGGTTCTGGAGGTTGCTTGGCTTTTATTCTTTTGCCACCATGGAGCTAAATGTTGTATTATTTATCGCTTTTTTTCTCATAGACCGCTTTTAAATTTTTCCTGGTTCTGGTAGGAACCCCTGCAACTATATTTCTACTAAATTCCCCCAGAATTTGCAGAGTTTTTTACAAGGTAACAGTCGCTGACCTTTTTAAAATATTATCTGCTTACATTGATAGGTCAATTCAAATCAAGCCAACTTTTAGTTCTTTACTAACAAAACCAGATAAATTGTGGACCCCCGCTTACGAATTCAGACCCCCATTTTTTGGTTACACCAACGTAGACCCGCGTCGAGTCTCTGTCCTGGACCACTTTTGGGAATCCATGATCTAGTTGTAGAACAGATGAAGTATTTGCTGACCTTCTGCTTAACAAAAGGTCATCATAGCAAAGGCGAACTGGTTAACTTCGTTGTAGCCTGCGGAGACGTCGGAAGGTCGTATTATATTGTATAATAGATAATATGTTATTAATCAATTCCGTATAAGGACAATATATTTTTAAACATACAATAGTAATACATGAATCATTGCTTCTTATAAATCAATACATATTATAAAACAAAGTCTTCCTTTCTGTCTGTATGTTATCGATTTTCTCAGAATCTACTTAACGGATTTTTATGAAATTTGGTATGGAGGTAGTTTAAGAGCCTGGGAAGGTTATAGGCTAATCCTCCTATCCTGGAAAACTTCACGCGGGCGAGGCAGCGAGCAAAAATAGTATCCTAGTGAAAGTATATTTTTAACCACTGACGAGAAATGAGGTATGTCTGACATCGTAGTTCCTAAACAAATATACCAATTGTGTCCAAGTTTTTTATTTGAAACCTGAGTTGATCAAGATGGTTCTTAGCTATAACTTCAAACCTATTCAGGGGTTTAAAGATCATCACCTCTTTTTCCTAATTTCACAGATCTGATTTAATATTTGATACTATAACTGGTATTTCCTAGACATTGCAACCTTGAGCTGACTGCATTATGTATGCAATTTCCAACTCCTCAACAACTTATAGCAAACATGACGTGTTTGGGATCATAAGAATGGTTTCAATGAATAGGTTACTAAAAGCTAATGATTGATGACCATGATTGTGAAATAGTAATTTTAAAAGATAGAAAAATCAAAATTAAATAACATCGAATACAAAAACTTCAAAAGCATAACAAAATGCTAGCTTGTCCTTTAAATATACTATGTAATTAGTAATATTTTGACCCATCGTCCTCGCGTCGAGGAACCGAACCCTGGAAAGGGGGAACGAAAATAGGTACTACACCCCCTGAACCCAATATTGCTCTTTTTCCTTAAATCAGTTCATTCAGTTAATTAATTAATTATTATTTATTTATGATAATATTGCGCGGCATCACGGTTGGGTTATTAAATTAAATGTATACATTGAATAATCATTAAAATTGTAACTTTAAATTGTTATTGTCAACATTGAGTTATTATTTGCCTCATAAATATTGAAATTCCTTTATTTTTATTTCCTTTTTGGCAATAATTTTAGAGGGACAAATATCGGTAATCCTCCTTTGTTAATAGATAATTAATAAATAATGAATAAAAAAAAAATGTACACCATACACAGCCGAATACAAAATGATTTTTAAAAAAATTACGCGCTACTATAGGCGGTTATACCTTCCTATAGTGAGAGACTAAATATAACGAGCTGAAGAAAGGTCTGGCAATGCGATACGTCTTGTCAAGTTAGGGAAATATTTGGCTAATAACCCACCACAAAGGCCTATGGGTTTTAAAAATAAAATTAAATACTTTTTTAACACGTAAACGAACAAAGTTGTACTTATGATACGTCAAAAAAAAATTATGTTATTTATTTCTAAATGACACGTAAGATCACTTTTATGACTACGAACATTTTAAATTAGGGATAAAATTCATAAGGCATACAAGGCTTAAGGTAAAAACAAAGTAGCTAGCTCGGGTTGGCAAGCTAGGGGAAATAAGTGGATGTTGATGGATTACATTTACCTCTAACCAATGGAATACTTAGCATCAATGTTGCATATAAGGGAGTAGCTTGATGTCCGAATTATATTAAATTTAATCTCTATGATATCTAACCAATAGAGTTTAAACTCCGAAAATATTCTATCGGTTTGAGGGAACGATTCTGGGTCATAAATATAATTCTTATAACGCTTAAAGCGATGGGAACTAAACAGCCTGTAAGTAGATATTATGACGCAAAGTACTTTTAAATATTTTTTATTGATTTTATAAATACGGATATCGAAATTCCAATTAACTATGTGTATTACTGCAAATTTATATTTTTTTATTGTACGACGAATTTGAACTTAACACCATGGCGTAGGGCGAAGAATTCTCAGTCAAATGTGAGTGAGTTTGGTGCCCACTGATTCAAATGTATGTGGGTCCATTTGTTTTGTGTCTTCTAACTTGTTGGTCGAAATTAACCAACCATATATTATGTTATTAGGTTTCTAAGCGTGGAGGAGTATGCACGATTTATAAAACGTTTAATTTTATTTACAAAACGTTCTCTGTCTCTCACCAAAATACGAAACAAGACTCCAAACCCAATCGCAATTTAAATGGTAATAACTTAGTTAAACGAACGACAGTTGTCATTTATCTCTTTGGTTTTTTATAGTTCTTGATTCATAGCAACAAAAAACGATATCATACTATTAGCATCACTGCCTTAGGAACTTAGAATGTTATAAATTAGAAATAAAAAATGTGATTACCTCGCCCATAGCCGCAAAATCCATCACAAACAACACATTAACTTTAAAGTAAAGCACTTTTAGCACTCTATTGGAAATGTACGCTTGGAATTTATTAAAATAAATATTTAATTAAAGTTTGTTTAAAATACTGCGTGGTACGAAACGCGGCCGACTGCGCCGCGGTTTCCCGCGCCACTGTTTTCATTACGTTCTACCAATATACACAAATAATTTCGTTCATAATGCTTAGTTAAAATAACCCGTATCACATTGAAATAAAGAACAAAATAGACTTTATTAATGGCAAAACAGTGTTGGCGAGATACCACTATCTCAATATTCAGTTCGACAAAGTTTCAAATGCTGCTGCCGAGTTATGTTTTACCTTTGTTATAAAGGCGTTTGAATGGTATCCAATAGTATTGTTAATTTGGTTTTCTGATACAATTGAATCATTGTGCTTGTTGGTAATTTACAGTCCATTTTGTCATTGAATAGTGATGTTATAGGATGTATCGATATTGCACAATTAGATTTTTGTATCTTTACTCCAGAATTGTCTCCTTTACAACAATATACGTCTTCGATCTTGCCACACTGTCAGTTTAAGGTTTTCAAATTGTTATTCCTTTCTATGTTGTGTCTTTTTTCCACAGTATAGTAGATGGGGACATAATGACTACCTAGATCATAAACAACCAATTCCATAAAGATTCCTGAATGCGTTGTTGGCTCTAATGGATAGGAATGAGAATTTTTTTTTTTAAACCCGCTAATGGGATCCTGGAATCCCGCGCCTTAGCGACTGCAGGGCCCTGGAGGAAGATTAAGAGAAGAATTGGAAGGAGTTGAGGAAGGAGAAGGAACCATTTTAGGATGGGCGGAGGGAAGAAAGAAGGGAGATGTTCGCGAGCCCTTAGGGGCCGTTCAAGTATTACGTAACGCAATTTGGGGGGAGGGGGGTTTTGTAAAACGTTACGATGCGTTACAGGGGCGGGAGGGGGTCTCGTACAAAGCGTTATGTAACATTGGTATTTTTATTTTAAAACAATAACAAAGTTATTTTAGCGATTTCCGGTATTCTGCGTAAAATAATTGTGAATATTACAAAAAAAATTGCCACTTTAGAGTTACATAACTTTTGGAGGCGGGGGCGTACAGGAAAACGTTACGGCGCGTTACATGGGGGGTCAAAAATCTTCAAAAATTGCGTTACGTAACACTTAAACGGCCCCTTATAGACTTCAATGTGAATTTGGCAAACAAGAGGTATACACACTTAACTGTGTGTCTAGAGCCGCGACAAATGTCGTGCATGTTCGTGTATTCGGTGTGAAGACTGAGCACACAAGAATTACCTCGGATGAAATGCGAATAAGGATTGAAAGGAAGTTGTTTGAGTCTCTACAAATATATTTCGATAGATAGAAATCCTCATTTATTGCTCTGGTATGACTTGGGATCCTTCAAACGCACCGTGAAGAAGTGACCATTTGTGATCAAAATTTTTTAAAGGCTTAAGAAGTGAAACTACTTCACCATGTTAATAAAAAAAAAATGGCTCCATGAAAGAGTTACCTTGGCCCGGGTGGCCCTCTCTTGCTGTAGACAAATATATCTACAGGTGAATCTGCTTTACCCACGAAGACGCTCCGCCATCTTTCTTCCATGTTAGAGACGTTATTAACTGACAAAAAGTAAGAATTTAAATTACATTAAACCTGCGTTATAATATAATGAAAAAAAAACTAATATAAACATAAAGGAATTATGTATTGATATTACGTGTATCAGACAATTATTCTAGTTAGGCCGTTATTAATTACGAAGTTAGGTCTTTCGTAACACTAAATTTAACATATCATTCACTAGTGACCGCTAAATATTTAAGTAGTTATAATAAAAACACACGTAACTTCAAAGTTATGGGCGCGTATCCTAAAATCGAACCCGAGAGTTGTAATGGCAGTCCATTTCACTGCCGAAAAGCCACAGCGCACTGTTAACGAAGATAAGAAGTTATTAAAATCGAACATTTTAATAACTTCTAATCTTATAATATGTTGAAATTGATAATAATAAAACAATTTATCGTCGGTGAATCACACAATATCACACATCTTAAGATAAAGAATAGACTTAATATATTACGAATGTTATCATATCATTCATTAACCTACTGATTTCGTTTTTAAGTTATATATTTGGTATTCCGCGGGAAGCAAAATAGGGAAAATCGCGGGAGTTTTCTGAAGAAAATAAAAATTATGATCACGTTACGTTTTGTTCACTCAAAGTGCAATTATTAAAATGTTTGTTATCCGGTAATTAAGAAACAATATTACGTAATTATTATTTTTTAAGTTTCAACTTTAAAGTTAACTTATAAATAAATATATATAAAAAGAATAAAATAATGTTTCATGATTCTATGTGGTTACAATTAAACGTCGTCACAATGACCTTGAAATTTGACGTTTCAGAACAGTGTTACATCATTATTTAATTTTCCAGTTATTTTAGGAATATTGTACCATAAGAAGTACATTGTATAAAATATCTGTAAATTAAACTCGTTTTGTAATTTTTATATTTCTACTATAAATATAATTACTTTATTATTTGAATGGTGTGTCATATAAATCAAAACTTCTCAGATTACCATATGGAACTTTGATAAGTGATTAATATATTCTTCAATAAAGAAGCAACATATTACCTCACCTGAGTACTTGAACTATTTTAAAATATTTGTAATTAATTCTCTTCAAAGGGATATAATATTACTCACCGTAATCTATAATCATTAATTGGCAACATCGCCACTGACGGCCATGACAGATCGTCCATCACACGCCACTAAAAAAATTGTGGATTTGTTTTAATTATTCTTTGTTTAAACTTATCAAATTAACTTTAAATTATGTCAAAACGTCGTAGGAAGTGATGCTATCAGACCAGAGTGTTACTGTGGGCGCATTATACAGTGTTACAGTGGAGAAACTAGTTGTTTTCGTGTCGAAAAGTACTAGAATGAGTGGTGTTAAAAAAAGCATTTTTTTGTGACAACTGCCTCAAGCAGGTACGTTTTTGCCTCGCTCCGTATCGATTATTCGTTCGGACGTCTGTACACGTCGCCTGTTGTGCGAAAACCGCCGTATTCGACCGTGGAAGCTTATTTTTTTGCAATTGTTTACATTTTGTGCGAGGTAAATAAATTCTGTAATCGAAACTTTAAACATTTTCAAATTATATTTATGAAGTTGCTCGTGAATATAATTCAAAGTAATTAACTCTACTAACGTCATAACTGCTAATTAAAAAATATTTTTACGTAATTACCAACTTTGTATTGTATAATTGTTATAAAAACATTGAAACTAAATTTAACAACTCATTTATTATTCAAGTACATTATGGTGGTACATTGTAATAGAATTGCTAATTATATATCACAGAAGTGTATTAGATTGATTTTTAAATAATTAAGAGTGAAATGAAAATATTTTTTTGTAATCAAAGTTGCTAGTTAACTTCCTATCACAGGGTACATACCTCTTTATACATTTCTGTCTATAAATTTTTATTATTTCTTCATAAGAATATTATTAAAAGTCTGTAACATGCATATTAACTTTGATTCTGAGTTTAAACGCTATATTTTCATTTATTTGCACTTAAAGTGTCCCATGTTTTTTTTCAGATCCAAAATGAATGTGGGTATGGATATGGATCCTTTGAGTAACTTTGAGTACCCGAATTACGATACGTACGGGAACCTCGCCGTCCCGTACTCATACGACCAAAGCGTGAAGGTAGAGCTACCTCAATACAATTACAACCAACCAATAATACCCCATGCAAATTCAAGTTCCGTTCAAGTATTAAACAACCAACAACCAGTCCAACCGGAAAAAGAAAGTGTTCAAAATGAAACAGTATCAAAATCAGATGAAGTCAAACCGGATGTTGACTCAAAGAAAGTCAAAAAAGAGAAAATAAAAGGCAAAAAGAGCAGTTACTGGTCCGTAAAGATTCCTGACAAGGATTTCGCCTTTTATGGATGTTCGGTGTGTAACATCAGCTTCCCAACCCTCCAGGAGTTAGACCAGCATGTCACCGTACACAAGGACAGGATAACCAGCTACGATCTGCGAGTGCAGAACCAGATAAAGAAGAAACAGTTGAAAAAGCAAAAGAAGTTAAGCAAAAAGGTAAAAGAGGAAAAGAAGGACATAGTTTTGGAGATAAAACCCGAGGAAGGGTACATAGGGGAGGAGAAGGCTTCAGAATTTAATGCTGGTGAGACCAATGCGAATACGGTTAATAATGAGAATAACATGAACAATGATAATGAAGCGAATGAAGTCGGCAAAAGTTCTGAGAGTGAAATCCAAAAGAAATATATTAAGAATATTGTGAAAGAAGAAGACAAATGCAGAGAGATTGACAAGAATCTAATGAACCTGCAGAAGATATACAAATGCTTTGCGTGTCAGAAACAGTTTTCGCTCAGTTATTACCTGAGGCTGCATGTCAGGTCACATACTGGTAAGATGTTTTATATTAAATTCGCGTTTGCAAATTTTTCCAGTGTAAAGGTCCTGCTATATATTTTCCCAGAACAAAAAATTGCCTATGTTCTTCCCAATGCTTTGAATTATCTCCATATCAAATTTTATCACAATCCGTTCAGTAGTTTTTGCATTTCTTTCGCTAAAACAGATAGACGCGGCGAGGGAATTCATTTTATAATATGTAAGGATATAGAAAGCATAGAAATCCCTTCAGTAGTTTTTGAGTTTATAGCATTTGGACTCTAGACAGAGATGGCAAGGTTCTTTTTATAATATGTAAGGATACACAAGGTGGTTTCTCTAAATTGCAAGTGCCACAATTATCTATGGTGCCAAGAATTTCAAATAACACATATGTATTCTAGATTTTAAACCCCACTTATTTTCCTTTTATGACTAAAACTGGTATACAATGTTTACATATATTTGTCCATGGCAATAAAAATAGACAATGCATGGTGCACACTTAGATAAGCCGCTATACAGTAATTTTGACATTGCATTATGAAATGAAACTGTATAGTTATCCTCTTGATAATAACACAATAAGTTACTTAAACTGCAGCAGATGTAAAATTAAAAAGTGGAAGTTTCAATCAAAACAAATATCAATAAAAAATAATTTTATTGTTACACGCCCTAATGCCACTACTACTATAAGAGAATTCGTCACAGCGACAACACTTTCAGTCAGAAATATACTCGCGTACAAACACATTCGCATTAAATTACAAAATTATCAGTAAATTGAACTAGAATTTTTGGTGAAAATATTCAATATTCATGGATGATTTTAGACACAATGTTAGTAGTGGTATACAAGTGATTTTATTTATTAACACTGTCAAAATTACCCTGTATACAAGACCACCTACATAATAGTATAAACCTGTCACATACAAATTAGAATCAAAAGCTAAACACATATATTGGGTTATTTTGATAAGATATTACTGCCCGCAATGACAAGTAATCCTTTTGAAAGGGATTTAGTAATAATCACGTAGAATAGTCGAACATAATCTACCTAATCTCACACTATGGAACATTACATCTGCAAAATTGTTTTTTTAGTATGGGCATAGTTTTTTTTTCTTTTCAACATGACATATGTTTCTTACAACTTTTACATATAAACTTGTGAAAACTTGTAAGTAGTCTTCTTATTTTTATTAATATTGTAAAGGCTAGCTGTAAATCTTGAGATAAGTAAAAATATAATTAATAAAAGAAAATATTTTCTATGATAAAAACCCTAAGCATTCTAACAAAAATACAAGTCATTTGCAAACAAATTCTGGTTTCTATTCCAGGAATTGTTTGAATATCTTGAGACGAGGTAACGGAGATATTGATCTTGCAAAAGTACAACACAACAATACAGGAGATAGTATGTCATCTTTCGGCAGAGGAAGCCCGTAGCCATCCCTAATGCGCCTAAGAGGGCACTGCGGAGTTTTAGTTGGTATGCCGTGCATTGTTCATAGGTTACGGACTCGCCCGGCGGTCGCCTGAAGGCCATCATTATATCTGAGCGGCTCAAAGCCGGGTCGTAAGGCACGGTGACTCCAAGATAATCGCCCAGTCGCACCCACAAAGGCTGGGCGGTACTCATAAGGACTTTCTTCGCGAAACCAAAAAAAAAAATAGTATGTCATGTTCCCATTGTTTCCAGACGAGAAGCCGTACACGTGCCCCGTGTGCGGGCAGTCGTTCATCACGGCCAGTAAGCTCGGCCGACACAACAAGCGCATACACCTCGCCATACGATACCAATGCCGGATATGCTACAAGTTCTTCTCGCAGTAAGTTGTGTCCTTTCATTATTCACTCTATATCTTCGAGTTACGGTGCAGTGGCATAATGTATGGCAGGGAGGGGGAAGGTGGGTTCGCAGTGTGGTAAGAGCTATATCTTCACTCTCATGCTTCGATGAGATGCCAGTTCTTCATGACCGGAGAGAGATCGGGCGCAGGACCAACGGCTTTACGTGCTTTTCACTCAATATGGAGAGAACAGGAAAAATAAGGCATATTGATTATAAATAAGGCATATAGAGACATTGAAATGAAACTATTTTTTAGATTTAATCGCGATTTGTTATATTATAATTTTCGTGCGACGTTTCAAAGACACTGATCTAGGCGCGGGCCAAAGCAAATAAAGCATATTGCAGGATGGTAGTGAATTAGTTTGCGGCCGCTCTGTATGGCGAAAAAAATGCCACACATAGGACGTAGAAAGAGATACAACTCCCGTTTCGTAGAGCCCCGTCTCTGTCACTCACATCTATATGAAATTTTGTATCTACTTACCGCTTCTTTCTATAGATAGATGTGTTATAAAGTAACATTTTATATTTAGTAAATATTAACAATTTGGTGAACTCGCATGAGTTGCGACCAGTGGCAAAGGGTCCATATAAGCGGATTCCTACCGGCTTACCTTTCGTAATAAATGTAAGCAAACTATTAAAATAAATGCTAGATAATAAATAATTAATATCTATATTATACTGGCCGAAAATCGATTTATAATTAGTATCAATACCTACATTATTGTCGGCTTCGCTTTCGGAAAATTTCAACCATCGCCAATAGTTGCAACTTTGTTTCATAAACTAAGATCTTTTACTGTCAATAAAATCATAAAATTTTCGTTTTCAGATTTGATTTGTTAACGCGACATTTTGATAAGAAGCATCCAGAAGATAAATTAGAAGGAGAACCGTATGGTACGTACATAATATTTTTATTTATATGGGTGTGCTAGTGACCCCACTGTACTTGATAGTAAGTGGAGTGGGGTCCAATAGAATGGCGACTGACGAGAGATGATTACCCCTCGACAGTTGACACAATTATGCCGGCCTGTTGGAACCGGGTATACACAGGTTAATCCCGAAACGTGACACACTTACCTAGAGAACTACTGGTTCGAATTGAAAAACTATTACTGTTGGATAGCCCATTTATCGAAGAAGGCTATAATATATCACGCTATGATGAATAGGCGCGGAGCATAAATGCAAAATGTAGCAAAAACGAGGAAAATGTATTCCTTCTGAGAGCTCCCGTTGTGTGCGCTACGTAAACAGTTAAAGTTACCCAAAAATCATATATGACGGAAATGTTCTTCTTAAAAAGTTCTAAAAAATAATTTTTTATCCGGGATAATACATAACGGGTCTCTTATTCCGGAAAACCCGTTTATGCGGGCGAAGTCGCGACCAAAAGCTAGTATGTAATAACAACCACCATTGCAATAAATGCTTTCCTCGCAGACTACAACGCTATCCTGCCGTACCTGAAGGAGTTGGAGGAGCAGCTGCGAGAGAAGTCTGAAGCGGAGAAGAAGCCCAAGGAGGAGGTGTGGGAGGACCAGTGGGTGCCGGACACGGACCACGCGGAGACAGAGGCGCTGAAGGACGCGGGGAAGGTTGGGAACTGAAATACATCTAACAGCTGTTGAATTGAGTAATTTAGCATGGCAGAGTAACTTGCTCAGGACTGCTGGAATCCATTCTAGTTGACATATAAATAAATATACTATAATGAAGATATAGGCAATTTTATCCCTAGAGACGCGTCCCACCACCTTTTGAGCAAGGTTTGCCGCGAGGTACGAGGACTGATCTAAGCTTCAGCCTCGACGCTATCCATCTTAGTGTGAGTGTGCACTCATGCTGCTCACGCGCACTGTAAGCGATTAGGGAAAGTAGTGGGGATGTCTTTGTCTTTGAATTTGTCCAGCTACTAATGTGGTTGACTGTACATAGTGCGCACCAAATTTAATTCAAGTTGTTTGCTCACCAGACTGAGCCTGATACAAAAGAATTTTTCGTGGAAGTGGAACCGCTGTCAGACATCGTGGTGGAAGAGGTGAAGGTGCTCCCCGAGGAGGAGCCGCTCGTCAAGAAGGAGGAGGATGTTGAACCGCAGGATAGCACGGATGTCAAGGATGAGAGGTGAGGATAGGAGGTTTTGCTAATTATGACCTATTTGTGGTTCTGATGGGATCCATGATATAGGTTGTTGAAAGTTGAAGCGTATTACTTATTTTTTTTGTACGGGTTTCTGCAGTCTACCCAGGGGGAAACCTGAGAATGGGATACTGGAATCCCCTGGTTTATTAACTGCAGGGGCCCGGAGGAAAGTTGGGAGGGACGTGCAAGAATGCTTTTAGGATGGGCGGAGGGGAGAAAGAGAGAAAATGTTCGAGAGGACCACATAGGCCTCAATTTGAATTGTCAACCAAAAGGTATACACACGTTAGTGTGTGCCTAGGACCGCGGCAGTTATCCTCCCGTACATGGGCGTGCATTCGGTGTGCACACCGTAGTCACATTAACGTGTTAGAAAAATCTCATAACATTAAAATGTCTTCCCCAGAGACTTCTCGGACGACGACTACTTCCCGTCGAACACGTGGGCGCGCGTGTCGCCGCCCCCCCTGCCCCCCGAGGCGGACCCCCCGCGGCGGCGCTCCCCGCGCGCGGGCCCGCTCACGTGCGAGGTGTGCCACAAGCGCATCAGCTCGCGCACGTACATGCGCGTGCACATGCGCACGCACACCGGCGAGCGCCCGTTCAAGTGCCACGTGTGCCAGCGCGGGTTCATCACCTCGAGCAAGATGCATCGCCACGCGCTGACGCACGAGGACCAGTGGAATGGTGCGTTGGGTTTTATTGTACAGTATAAATTTTATCGATATTTTGACTTTATCGATATCGATATTTATGTTATATGGATATCGATGTTTTGATTTTATAGATATCGGCGTTTTCATGTTACCCAAATTTCAATATATATTTTAAATTATTTTTGTATGTCAGGTGATGCGGACGTCAAACGGGAGGAGATAAAGGAAGAGGATGATGACGAGGAATCTGACTTCAAAGGTGAAGGGTGAGTGACGTGGTTTATAGTATACAGATTATGTTTAATGGGACGAGCAAACGGCTCGTCTGATGTGAAGCAACATGACGAGCTATAAACAGTAGCAACACCACACAAAACATTGAAAGTACTGCGTGGCACTCCACTACGCTCCACACACTGAGACAGCTACCGATCTATATAAGGGCATTTTGGGCTATAGCCCAGTTCCTCGTGGATTTATAGGGACCCCGGCTGGCCGGCTTTATGCTACTACATCTTTAATGGGTATTAAAGATGTAGTAGCATTATAGTACGACTCCAGAGCTTGGGTCTCGGATTCGATGCCCGGGTCAGGCGAAGCGATATTAGGTTTGTCTACTCAGTATCGGCACCGAGCACGTAATTACCTGATATGATGACACGCTCGCCCCCATCACATCATGGGACGGAATACACTACGGAAAGTGGGTGCATTTGTTGCGCATTCCATGATGAAAAGTGGATGTAAAATATTTTATTCCTTTCCAGAGATGAAAGTAAAAAGTCAAAGAAGAAATTGTCTAAGAAACGGCCGAAAAAAGAAGGCGAGAAGCAGAAGAAACGATATCAGAAACGGCCTCACGCGTGCGAATATTGTCAGAAAAGGTAAAACACATTATTTTAATACATCTGAAGTATTTGGGTTTGAAACTTGGTATAGAGACTATGCGCTTAGTGAAGTTATGTTAGTTGCACGGTTTCCTAATCATTTTTTGTTAAAACATGTTAAATACTGAAGATATTTAGATACTTATTAGTGGTAGGATATGTAGCGGTGCAAAGGTAGACACCGCTGTAGAGGAACAGATGGTTGCGTTCCTCTAGGAACTGGGAAGATTCCCAGTCAGGCAGATGTTGCTTGTGACCGGCCGCGGCCCCTCTGACAGTTCCTATTCGGAGGTGGTATATATGCTGCACGTCGCGCAAATTGTGCAAGCGTGATTCAGGATCGATGTCGCCATCTATCGTGATTGCTGTGTGATTATCACTCCAGTTGTGTCACTGCATCGATCCTCTTGCAGTTCCGGTGATGTTGACCAGATGGCGGTATATGCACTAACTGTATCGCCACAGATATATTTTATATCCGCCCGGATAGCGTCCACCGTAAACAAGGTGTTAAAACCCGCCATAGTGGCACACGTAAGTGTCTCGCGTTCCGAGATCATTCTGTGTATATCCAGTTCCAACAAGCCGGCGTAATTGTGTCGACTGCCGAGGAGTAATCATAACTCGTCACTCGAAATTCTATTATACTCCACTCCACTTACCATCAGATCCAGTGGGGTCCTATTGCGGTGCCCATAAAAAAATATAGTTTTTATTGAGCACTAGGAAGAGTAACAGACATTGTTTCTGTAGCATTAGTCTAGGAAAGGGCTGGGAAATGATCCTGATTCTAAGCTTTTAAAGCCACAGTACATAACATTGGTTATTATTAAAGATGTTTGAATAATTATCTTGCCTTTCACCAGGTTCCTCATTAAGGAGTGTTGTTTGTTTGAATGGATACTGCTTTCCATCAGGTTCCTCCACCTGGACACGCTGCAAGTGCACAAGAAGTCGCACGAGGGTGAGACGCTGGTGCTGAAGTGCAGCTTCTGCCTGGAGGAGGCGCCCGACGAGGAGGCGCTGCGCAGACACGAGAGCACCCACACAGGACCGAAGCTCCTACCTCTGCACGCTTTGCGGCAAGAGCTACAAGAAGCGGGAGACGCTGGTGGGTCATGCTTTTATAAGGTTATGGTAGTGAATGCTGCAGTTGATGGTGACTGGAGTGGCTTCCAGATATTTGTTACGCATTCAAAGGCAGTATTAAAATAGATATTCATAAAAGCGGGTAAAGGTCTGAACTATAAGCCGAGGCCAGTCGACCGCACGCTTGCTCGCCTTTAATCAATCGTCCACATAAACTCGTTCGCGTTTGTTCGTTATTGTTTGCTCTATCGCTTGGTCCGTATCGTCATTAGATAACAAACCTACTCATTATGTGCATATCTTCAAGTTGGTACAATCTGTTATCAGGTGTACCACCGCAAGCACCACAAGCCGGACCGGCGCTCGTACATCTGCGACATGTGCTCGAAGCGGTTCGCGTCGCCGGGCAAGCTGCAGCGGCACGTGGTGTCGCACCGCGCCGACCGGTTCGTGTTGCGCTACGAGTGTCCCGTCTGCGCGCACATGTTCAACACCAAGTACCACGTGCAGATGCACCTCGCCACGCATCAGAAGGAGGGACTGTGAGTATAGTCAAGGCGAATTTAGAAATCAGTGTGGGGTCAACCCCACTAGTGTTTGGGGTCAACCCCAGCTCTCAACCCATAGGTGATGCTATTAAATAGAACGTATATTGCAAGTCACGCTTAGTTCTGACTCCAAACAGTGATATTATTTTATAATTCCAGTATCATGGAAGAGAACAGAAACGAAATCCTCGCGATGGTGCTTCAGAACGCGCGGAAGATCCCCAAACAGCCGGACGCTCCCGCCAACCTGACGGACCTCATGCCCTCGGACGAGCGCAGCCGCGTGTGCAACATATGCGGCGAGGTGTTCCAGCACTTCTACTACCTCGAAGAGCATCTCAAAGGCCACGGGTCCAAAATAGCCATCGAGGACCTCGACAAACCCGAAGAGAAGAAATACACCTGTCAAGTTTGTCAAAAGTCATTCAAACTCCATTATTATTTGAAACTACACAGTTTCACGCACACTAAAGAGAAGCCGTTCATATGCCAGCAGTGCGGGAAGGGTTTCATCACTAAAGGCAAACTGAAAAGGCACATTGAGACCCACACGGGGCTCAAAAAGTACCAATGCCACGTCTGCTACAAGTTCTTCACGAGACCAAGTTACTTGCGCATCCATGTGAGGACTATTCACGGGACCCAGGACTATAACTTCAGACTGGACAAGGACTACGGCATGGGGTCATTCGGGACCCTGTCCGTGATGACCCAGCTGACGCAAAGTAGTATTTAAAGGTGAAGGTTAGGGTTGAATTTACTTTGGTCTGGCGGCGTACTTAGTCCGTGGAGTGAGTGTGTTGTGTCTGATATGATAATGCTATCATATCATAGGACGAAAAGTCTCGGCGGAATTTGGGTGCGAAAATGGACTATCACAGCAATATATTTTATGTTGTAATTTCGTTTATAACTCGGATACTCGGTAACGGCTCAGTTGACTTATTCGAAGTATCTTAAAATTATATACGCAAGAGGATCCGTAACATAATGTCATGAGGTAATTATTTTTTTATTGATTCAAGCCCGTTTTCATAGCCTAAGGCAGAGATGGCGAACCAATGGCGCGTGTGCTAGTGGTGGCACGTAACAAATAATTCGGGCACGCGAGAATCAAACATTGTATAAGAATCTTTCTTTGGGCTTCACATCACTAAATATCGATAAAAAAAAACATACATGAGTCATAAAAAAAGTTGCTAAAAATGCATTTAGGATGGATAAAACCGGTCCTGAATGGTATGTTACAGGTATTTTTTTTTATATAAACTAAAGGTTCGCCATCCGTGACCTAAGGGTAGAGACACATGCTTCGTAGAAATTACTAGAACAGACATTATAAAGATGGCCCCGACACCTCGAAGCGTATCTGAACTATTACAAAACTATGACAGTTTTAAGTTGCTTAATTTCCTCAAAAATAACTTTCACACGGTTAATGTGAACGCATAATACCTCTTATTTGTAAGCGGTTAGTCAATTTAAGGGGTGGGTGTGGGATATATTTTTATATTAGAAGAAATATTTTACCAGTAGTGTAATTAAATATAGTTGGTATGTGGTAGTATATTTAAAAAAGCAATTTGCATAAGGGATGTCGCGGATGCGTGTATCAGCGCGGATGTCAAATTCGCGTGATAGTCGCATCCGTCTGGATGTCGAAGCGGATATTGCATTATTGTGTTTTATGGTAATATGTGTGTCAAACTAGCAGCTGTAAAAGAGGTCCTGTTTCATAATAGGGGCCTATGTATGGTTGTTTGGCTGCCTCGGTGGCATAGTTGCGCGCTGAGGTCCTGAGTTTGAATCCAACGTAAAAAAAATTGTTATCTTTGGCATCTGTGTTTGCGAATTTCGCATCCGCGACATCCTTTATAAAAAGTATATTGTATTTGAAGAAAAACCATTAAAGAGCAATAACTTAAAAGGTTTTAAAAATTATAAATCGACTTTTGGGCCAGTGGGGTATTGAACCATAACGCGTATAAATGAATTAGTTATAAAATATACGAAAGAATATTATGAAATGAATTGTTTAGCTAAATTATTGCTATATGTATTAAAAAAAATCATGTGTTATGCTCAATATATCCATGAGTTTTCAATTTTCATAGTACATGAACATTAATATTGATTATTAGTTTCGATTGGGCCAGACAGCCATTAGGGCTCCATGGTTTAGTGCAGAGGTTCCCAAACTTCTTTTTCTCATAGACCACTTTAAAAATTTTGCTGGTTCGGGTGGACCTTTTTTTGGTTTCGTGGAGAAAGTGCATTACCACCTCCGACTCACTGCCTCCCAGCCATAGGGAAGGTTATGTTGGGGTCACCGTGCCTCTTACGATCTCTATCAATATTATCTGCTTACATTGATAGGTGAAGTCAAGCCAACATTTTAGTATTTTACTATCAAACCAGATTAATTTTCGTGGACCCCCGCCGACGAAATGTGGACCCTCATTTATTGATCACGTCAATATAGACCCCTGTCAAGTTTCTCTTGAACTCCTGGGGGCCACTTGGTCCACTTTGGGAATAAATAGTTTAGTGGATAAATTGTAAATTTTTCCGTGGCCACCTTTATATTGAATAGTGATTTTGACTAATGAAATCACATACAACCATATATGGTCCACCCCACCACTTCTAACCACATTTCGCTGGTTCACTGTAACAAGGTTTCATGTTATGGTATTGGTATGACTGTTTATGATCAACTGCCTTTATCAGTCAAACTCTGTCAAAGCAAGAATAATTCAATATTTTTTACAAACGTGAATGTTTTAAATCAAATTTTTCCAACATATAATAAGTTAAGATAGGACCTTGTAGTAAGCCAGCGATTTTGTGAGCTTAAAGTCATTTTCCCTCATTCCTTACACCCTTAAAATATGTATCTATAAAAATTCAGGTCAAACGTAAGTAATGAATACACACAATACAAGGTTTATACACTGAACGTTTTCACATTCAGAATTAGTAACGAAAGCTTTGATTATAGGTGACAAAATTTAAATATTTTCTATGGATTTAGGAGGAAACACTAAGTGTAGCTCTTTAGTTTGAAAAGCTATTGGTTTGTATTCTCGTCATTTTATTATTCAATCTATACCAGTGGCGAAAAGTGAAATTCTCTGAAAGCAACGGCTGCAACAAGCAACTAAAATGTATAAATGCGGTCTGTAAATCGTTCTGATGATAATTAAAGTCTACAGAAGTTCTGTCTAAAGGAATGCCGGCAGGAATCTGGTAATATAGACCCTTTGCCACTAATCTATACTAATATATAAAGTTGAAGAGTTTGTGTATATGAACGCGCTAATATTAGGAAATACTAAACCGATTTTGAAAATATTTCACTAATAGAAAGTTACATTACTCTACTTAGTATCCCGGCAAACCATCTAAGCCAGAAAAAAAATTACACGCGGGCGGAACCGCAAACAAAAGTTTGTTAATTTTAAAATAGACGAAATTTATTTGATTCTAAACTCTAGTGAATGAATCAGAATTATAATTAGAAAAGATTGCCTTATACATATAATTAGAAGCTCTTTACTTTGTTCTCTGCATAAGTGGTTATTTTAAAAAATGGCTGGAATCCAAATCAATAGTTTGCGTAACAAATTGTTCATTGTAAATAATGTAAATTGTTAACATTTAAATGTATTAAAATATGGTATGAGGTTATGTTTTGTCAAGGTTTCTTAATGCATTGTTTTTATATATAGCTTTAGCGAATAACTTCATGAAACAAAGGACTAAAAGATTGGATTGTAATTGCTGTGACGGCTAAGATGGTTGTTCATTTATATTACATTTAATATGGGTTTGTTTCATTACGTAAAAAGGCGCAAAAGATTGTTAAAAAGTCATAAGTTAGGCCATTTATTGCCAGGTAAAAATTTTGTTTGAGATGGAGTTTTAATTTGGAAATTTAAAATAAAATGTTTGAGATAAAGTTTTCATATGTTAACAATGTATATTAGACGTGAAATAAAGACAAGAATAATGAAAATAATCAAGTATTAGGACAGTGTTTTTTAATCAAAAGCAATGGCGTCTGCCGTACGGTTGTGGGCTGTCTAATGTGATCACATTTTGCGTCAAGCGATATTGAATGCTGTTCAATTTATTTGTATCAGTGGCGAATGGTGAAATTTTCCGAAACGGAATCCGATATAAGATATAGATACTAATATGCATGAATGCAATGTTCTGCAAATCGTTCTAATTACATATTTGAAGGCGTTAACTTCTTTCGTGCATTTAATGGAATGGTTGTTAATATTTGTTGTAATAAAATTTTCAACATGCCTACAATTGAAATTGATGGATTCTTATATAATTTAATAATTTAGAATTTAAATGAAAACTGGTTTGGCAATGTTTTGAAAATTTAAATATTTCTCACACGTGTTTTTGTATATAATACACAAGTTGTTAATGTAATTTTGTAGATTCTGTGTTTAGAGATATACAATATGAATCGATGAACAAGGGTTCGTCAGCTCGCCATGTAGATGAGGGTATTTATAATGACTACTTTTGTTGGATAAATATACTAGTAAGTAGAGAGAAGGGAAGGGAGGCGCTTCTCTTTGTTGCATACCCTCAAAATTTCTTAAGTATGCAGATTTCCTCGCGTTGTTTTTCTTCACTGTTAAATCAAGCGTTAATTCACAAAGAATACACACATAACTTGAGATAAGTCTGAAGTGTGTTTAGGTTTTGAGCATGCAGCCATTCGTCTCGGCAGTCCTGACTAGGTTGTCGCCGATTTGATAATCTGAAAGTTGCTTCATTGAGAGTTGTGTAATTTTGCTCAGTAGTTAACTCACCAAACAGCCATAAAAATATTAACTATATTTCGACCCTTAAGTTTAAGGATGATACTTTCAAGTTAAGTTTGATATTGTATAACTCTAAGATACGGAATGTCATTAAGTTTCGTCGGTTTTACAAAGAATAAGGTAAAATAATGTGGTTGTTGATTTTGTATTAAAGAAAATTAAAAATATGCGTTTTATATTGTGTTTTACTTTTAGAGGTGCTGGGAGGAAATAATTATAAGGATAATAGAGAAATTTCATGATTCTTGAGAGGGTTGTGCAGTCATATAAAAATTTAAATTAATTTATTCCTTATTTCACGAGCCCATAAATGAACTGCTCTAAACTTTTTTTTTCTCTTTTCACTTTATCATGTACTGTAGTCTTTACCCTAAACTGATTGAAAAGAGCAACACCAGAGTTTCTTGCCCGTACTTCTCTGGTGAAAACTGCTTTCCGAACTGGTGGTAGAGTTAATATTGACGGAATCTAAATAATGTATAACATTTTACAGATTCAAATAAATCATTTCATTTCATTTTATTTAGCAAAGGCGTAGTTGTAATGCGTACGTGATGCGAATACGTCTAACGCAATGAGGTACTGGGTTCGATTCCCGGGTCGGGCAAAATCATTCAAAATTACTGTGAGAGCTCGGAGTCAGGAAGTTTGGGGTGAGATACCCCCGTGCCTCGGTAAGCACGTTAAGCTGTTAGTCCTACGCCTGATCTCTCCGGTCATGTCGGATTGTCTCACCGGACTATGAGTGTGAAGGAACAGAAAGTGCTTGTGTATTACGCACACACTTGTGCACTATAATTAATATGTCTCGCTTAAGATTGGCCACCGTGACCGTAATTCGGCTCAGAGGAATTTGTTAATTAATTTTCCTAAATCTAAATAAATGAAGAATATTTTTTCCTCAGTAATCATATATTATAAGCTCAAGAAGAAAATCAATAATCTGAGTCAGTGGTGAAAA
Source organism: Manduca sexta (assembly GCF_014839805.1). Lineage (NCBI taxonomy): Eukaryota > Metazoa > Arthropoda > Insecta > Lepidoptera > Sphingidae > Manduca > Manduca sexta. Next base: position 899,106 of record NC_051140.1, read on the forward strand.
CCATTTTTAACACCTAACATAACACCCCCCCACCCCCCACCCCGAGGCAATTCTTGTGCGCTAGGTCTCCACACCAAATGCAAGCCCATGCATAGGGGCACATTTGCCGCGACCCTAGGCACACAGCTCGTGTGTATAAACCTAACCTAACCTGAATAGGCGTCTTGTGCGCTCGGTCTTCACACCGAATGCTGCCCATGCATGGAACACTATTTGCAGACGGACGCACACAGATCACTGCATATCGTGTAGTTGTAAATTCATATTGAGGCTTATAAGGGCCCGTAATAATGTTCCTTTTGCCAATCCTTCCCCTCTTCACCGGACCACTGTTGACGCAAAAGAGGATTCCAGTATCCCTTTCCCAAAGTTCTTTCGGTGTTTACAGGAAATTCTACTAAAAAAACCTGGATAGATTGTGTTACCCAATCCAAAATGGATTGGGTTGTGTTGAGTTCAAACCTAACTTTGAACTTATCATATAGTACCACTGTCCCGAGATATTGCAAGATCTGAATTTATTTTTGGTATTTTGTGAGTATTTGATATTTTTCTTTCTTTTATTATTATTTTATTTATTTAATCCTGGTAACAAAGCACCCGTAACAAATATTTGCATCTACATTTTTTACACAGTTACCTTAAATTTTTAATTAGGTTGAAAGCTAGGGCGAATTTAACTTAAAAACATTTATAAATAAGGTAGTTTCGTTTAGCTACATTTATATTTTCACAGCAATTGTCACGTGGAAGACTAACTTCTAACTTTGGAATGTAGATAATGTCCGTTGAGCTAATTAACGGTCTTAGAACCAATAATTTTGATTATTATGCCTTTCTTATTCCTAGAAATAAACCTTAATTACTCTTTCATAGAAAGTCTTCTGCAAAATTGACAGAATATAAAAAAAGTTTGTAGTCAAGTATGACATTTGTGACACGTTTTGGAAAATGCAATAATCGTTAGAAATGAATTTATAGTGTTTTAACTTTATAACATCACAATGAAACATACAATAGAAATTTGGAGAGCTAAGGTATTGTTTAATTTGAAACTAAGACAAACTATTTAAATATAGACTATCAAAGCTGCACCAAATACTTTCAGAAATCAGCTGTATGCATCTCAACTCTCACATACTCTCCTAAGATCTTATATTTGCCCATATATGCAATTATTTATGTTCTGAGCAAGCCTAAATATACATAATGTTAAATTCTTATTGTTTTCTAGGTTAAAACAGAAGACAAAAATGTCGCGTATAAGGCTCAAGTAAGAACTTTTCATATTTTACAATTTGCATCAATAATTTGAAAATTGTTTACGAGTATCAAAAATACTCACTTAATAATCTTTTTGTCTCAGATTCCCGACAACAAACCAAAAAAAGGCAGACATTTTGAGAGCTGCGTGGACTACGCGGCGCAGACGAAGCACCCGAAGCCTTCGCGAATGAACTACAAGAAAGGCAAGATGCCCTCGTTGGGCGCCATTACCGCGTCCGCCAGCACCAACTGCTGCGCCTGTTGCGTCGTCCTCTCGGAGTATATAAAGGAGGTGTTCCGACTTATCATACTGTGCCCGACGAACACGAAAGTGGTGGATTTGTTTTGCGAGTTACTACAAATCGGTGGTTGTTTGTGCAACGATTGTTATTATTTTTTGAAGAAATTGTTCTATTGTTTGCTTCTGATTAAAAAGTGATTGTTTATGAATTTTACTGAAATATTTCGGGTATTCTTTAGGGACCGAGCGAAATAAAACCACTAAGTCATAATAAATTTTCGAAATAGCATATATTTTTATGAAATAAAAAAATACACAGTACAGTTCCATAACATAACTTCTCATAAAACTAACTTACACATAAAGCCGTACGGCAACATTTGTGACGGAAACCAAAAGGAGAATGAAATTTGTAATGCCGATTCAAAAATAGGCGTGTTTTTCAACACCCTGTATGTCGAAACAATTTGTCATTTTCAAACACTAGATGGCTCTAGGTAATGTCAAATTGCAGCCCTTTCACTTATTTGTATATTAAAATAATCGTTCGCTAGAAATAACGTATCCAATTATGTATATTAATAATTATGACAACTATTAAATACATTAACGATTTTGATTGAGATAATTTAAAGCAAAAACACAATTCGATTAGTATTTTACTGTTTCGTGTCGATAAATAAAAAGTATATATATTTCTAATTCAAGGTGTCCCACAAAATAACTTCCAAGACGCCTTCCAAGGCGTAAAGGAGCGTCAAATATTTTTATCGAAACAGAAAAATAAGCGAAAGGGCACAAGGGTCTTTAAAAAACACAAAGAACCCTATAATCATGTACTGTATTTAAATAGAGGCTATTTTGACTTGGCATAGGCGTGGCACTACGAAACATTGAAATTATATTAAAATATATCTATATTATAATCAAGCACATATCCCGCCGAAATACATGACAGATGTAAAACTATAGCGGGTAAAATAATCGATACTAAAATACAAAACGTGTAAGATTTCATTCTGGTCAAATCAATTGCAAAACCGATTATATTTGTAAAGAATATTTATAAAACTGTGAATGTAACGTTCAATATTTTATTGCATTTAATAAACATAAAAAAGTCATTTATCTATTTTAACTATAAAATATCCTTAAAATCGCTTGCCGAGTCAAAACACCCACAATTACGTCCAGAAATAAAGAAAAAAAAAAAACATAAAACTAGACAATTTAAAGGATTTCTTATTCATAAGGTGCTAAAACATTACATATATTATAAATTTACCGTGGACGCGCACAGAAATATTCACACAAACTTTAAGAAGTCATCTATCGGTGCACTGTTGGTCGTAGGACTCCGCTGTAGCGCCGCCGAGTTCTCGACTCATGTACCACGGTCTCTCCCCCCAAAAGGGGAGAAACTTGAGCCCGAGAGGGACATCATTTGTCTGATTGTCTACTCGATCGTCGCTAGATGGCTTTACTTATGACTTACAACACTATGGAGATCAGTGTAAGTGTCGCGACAATTTGACGCTCAGTGAGTTTATGACCAACTAAGTACGAGATAAATCGGAATATTTCTGTGGGGTCCACACTATAATAACTTTCGAAAGCACGACTGGTGTGTGCCCACGCGGGCCCCATCACACGAGAAGCATTAAATGCCTGTAGTATATTATTTGTATAAGATGAATGCACCAAAACGTCGTCACGAGTGGTTCAGCAACGTTGGCAACACCGTTACTGTTTTTTTATGATTTTAATTAAACTGGAAACACTATCATAGTTGCCCAATAACATTGTACTTTGATTCTTGATGAGTTTCTCCCCAAAAAGTTACTAAAATTAATTTAAAATTAACTGAATTCCAGCTGCCATCTTATTCAGTGTTACCAGCCTGCAAAACCACACGCGACAGGTCGAAGGGAAAGTAAAAACTATAATAATAAAAAAATAAGTCAAAATATATTTTCCACATAAGAACTCGTTTGGCAAGTCATAAGATAATTTTTTGAATAAAACAAATATTGTTTTTTTTTTTTTTCATTTTAGTCATAATAAATTAATAAAACTGTTTTTAATTTATATACCATAGCGTCTACACACTAAAACGCACAGTGCAACTCGACTGTGAGCAAAGTGCTCGCGTCTAAGCAAAATGCTCAACTCTGAGTAAAGTGCTCAAAACTCAACATCGACGACTGTTGGCAAATCCGTCGCAATTTAACAATATACTATGAGCAACATACCCATAATGAACCAGAGCACAATAAACAACTAACTATTCTGATCAAAATACTCAAGCACATTGCTGAAGAGTAAGCTTCGTTCGTCTCGAGTAAATCGCTCAAAACGAGCACAAAACTCACAAGTGGAGCAAAATACTCAGAAAAGTGAGAGCGCCGTCTAACGTGAAATCGTAGCAGCTTAACAGTATAGGGACACTGACATTCGCATGAGGGAGACAGCAATATAAAAATCTGAAAGTGGGAGAAAGGTTGTCAGCATCGCCCCTGTAACTTTGCCCATATAGCCAATAGGTGGGTTTCATTACGCACATATATTAATTATATTTAAGACATACAGAACTTAAAATTGAACATATTGAAACACCTTACTCTAGTCTGTCAAAATCTATTTTAATGTCATAAATGAGATCTATCTAATTTTGATTACTTGAAGAATTTGATAGCGGTCTACACACTCGCTACAGATTTACCTTCTGTATGTCTTAACTGTTGATGTACTTTAACAGAGCTTTCAAATATTATCACCTAACGCGTCGGCCATTTTGGATTACCTGATGTCAAATTGAGGCCATTTTATATAAGGCAACTACACAACGGTCGACCGCAATTGACGTGTTCTAAGTGGCAGTTCATGTTAAAATTTTCAATATAACAAACAATAATAATTTAATTCCTTCTAATTTGGTCACGTGGCCGAAATGGCCGGCGCGTATACAGAGTGCTCCATTCCCGCCTCGCTATGTACAAGCCCACCGAACTAAACACACACTGTATAAGCCGTAACGTGTTACATTTCAATTAATGGAGCTTTTACCTTATCATTAACATATTGTATTGAAAGCGAAATGGCAGTGTGTTTTTGTGGGTTTTATCTGAAACAAAAAAACAAAATATACAGTAATCAAGCTAACCTTTGATTCAACACGATTTTAGCCTATTATACGCGTTATCGTGCTTTAAGGTAAAAAAATAGTAGGCTTTATACGACGTAATAAAATCGAAAGATATGTTAAATGCATTTCATATTATAGCTTGATCAGGAAAATAAAAACCCTCGCTATACTGTGGTAAAATATTATGTAACTGATGCACTGTATTGACAAAGTTATCTTTAAAATGAAAAAGCAAAAGTGGCGCGTGCGAAGCATGTGTTTTATTTTTTTTGGTCAGGGTATAACTATGAATGACTTCTTTCCACAATAGACTATTAAAGAATTAGGACACCGACAATCGGGACACGCGATCATTCCATACTATAAACTAATTGTTATTCACCTCTAGGCGGGTTGTGGTGTGCTGGACTTCTCCTTCTTTTCTCCTTCTTCTTCTTCAAGAACGACGGCGTCCGCAGGCCTTTCTTCTTCTTCTTGTCTTTCTTCGGCGAGTCCTCGGTCGACACCTCTTTTGATGGCGAGCCCTGAGAAATACAAACATGAATTTTATTAGTTACAAAAGGCTCATACAACTCATACAATATAATTTGTGAAAATAAAGTATATAAAGTTTCCCTTTTCAAAATATAAAACATATGCCATTGCTTTTTATTTTCATACCGTTTTTAGAGCACTTGCATTCTCCCGCTTCGGTTCATTAAAGACATTACAATATTCTGAGAAGTATTCTGAGCAGCGATTAACAATGAGCGGGTACTGAGAAGCGATTGGCTTACGAAACTCTCCTGCCCTCGCACCCGCTACTACAACTCCAGTAAGCTAACATCAATGGCACGCATTTTATGACACCAAGCGGTGAAGCTCGCTAAGGCTCAGGGAACACTAGTAGGTCTTAACCAGCAATGATATTAATCAGAAGGATAGAGAGTTGCAGACTACTGCCTTCTGTACACGCATATTTACCTCTTTACTGCTATGAGAGAAGGTGCTTTGATGAGCATCAGAATGGTCCCCGTTGACGGTGTGCTCGCCTGGAAGGAAACACTTCTTATCATTGCCTGATAATTGAAAAACCTTGAGAAGATAACTAGAGACTTGTAAGTTATTTTAACGACTAGTCAATGAGTTGATGTCATTGATATCGACAATACTTAAGGCTGTATTAATGAAGCCTTACTTTTGAGTAGCATCTCAAGTAGACATTTAATGTATTGAACTATTTAATAAACAAAGCTTAAGATGTCGTTTAAGAGCTTGTTCTCAGATGAGTCAGCGCTATGAAATAATCAAAACTTAGCTGTCAAAATTTGTCACATATTGTTACTATCATTTTACAACTCAAAAACCAGCGTTTTTATGAGATACTGTTCTTATCCTAGCAACATCTCATCATACATCACACTCCAGAGTGATACTGAGTGGCATTTATTAATTCTATCCGTAGCTTATTTCGCAAGTCGCTTTGAGTGGTAAGCAGACCTCCATCCTGTGAGACGGGCAATCTCTGTCTACCGTCCATGATCCGTCTCTCAAATCATTGAGATAATATAAGCATATAGATTCTAATATTTGCACTACACTTACCATCAGGCTGAGCGTAGTTGACGAGTCGTAAAAGCCAGCGAGTTTTATATTTCTCAAAATAAATGTACGTAACGAAATAGTTTTTACGATTTTTTTTCTATTTTGGTTAGTTGTTTCTTTGTTTTATCTATAGAAACGTTCTTTCAAATAAAAAAAAACTTGAAACAAAAATAAATCATATTTCATATATATCATTTCGTTATGTATATTTTTTTGAGTAATAAGTATTCACAGCTTAACTAGAAAATGTACCATAAGTCACTTACCATAAATAGGAATCACACACAAGCCACGTGCATCATGCATAGCAAAGCAGACTTTTCCACATGTGCAAGGTTATTTTATTAGTTTTAACCCAACCAAAGCTATATGTCAATGAAATGAGCAACATCTTACATTAATTTATTTTTCTCGAAGATTCCTTTACTTTATTGCGGAGTAATTTATATATATTTTTTTGAGTAATATTCTCATCATATCTTCATGATAATTCATATATTTTTTTTATTAAGCTCAAAATAATTGGGAAAACTATAGTGATAATATGATATCATTTTGACACCCAAACCAGTTTGAAAAAGCAAGCCAGTCGTGTTTATGTCAATTTGTCTCAAAACTGGCAGATATCCCAGCAGTGGGATGCTCCACTCTTCAAACATTTATAGAAACGCAAAATACTGAATACAAAGCGATATAAACTTCAAAAGCGATATCTTATAACTCTTTAATAAACATAAAAACACTCACAAACAAAAACAGTGGAACATGCTAGAAAATTAGACCGGACGCACATCAAATTAATACTGCTTTAAATCTTAATACTATAGCGATGCTAACATTTTTATTATGCACGTCCGACCAATTACAAAATGGATTATTCCAACGGCAAAGTAGCAACTTTTAGTTATTTTTAAGATGGTAACAAAGATGCAAAAGACGGATTACGATTTTTCGGGCACTAATCTTTGTCTTGAACTAAGTCACAAGCTGCAGAGATATAGCATTAGAGTAGAGTTACTAACTTTAGACCAATAGGCGTTATATACGCGATTGGAGTGCTTCTAAAAGTTGCTAATCCACACAAGGCTCGTAATGCGTGTATGAACAAACAAAACAAAAAACAATTGCAACACAATGACTACAATATAAATATGCATTAATATAAAAATTAAACAACTATTCCCGTACAAATGTTTACAAAAAATAATATCTACTTTCGTTACTATGTTTAGGAAAATGTAAACTCTTCTTTAAATATAAAAAAATGTAAGAACTTATGCAGTAAACTTCTAAGAAAAACGACCAGTATGATTGGAAAATCGAGCTTATACTTTGATTATATCTATAAATTCAAGATGGCGCTGAGGTATCTATATTGTATGATATATCGCCTCATAGAAGGCAAGAATATCACGTGCAAATGTGTGCTAACCTTAAAAGGTAATATCTTAATCAATCTAGTTTTCAATTGGCCTTTTTCTTATGCATGCTACAAACAGTCAAGGCGATGGTTAAAAACTTGAAGTGGCCATACTCCAGTTCGATTATAACAATTTTTATTTATAGTTAACTTTTAAAGCTCGATATCTCAAGAATTATTATCGCGCACCGCGTCAATTTCTCTTTCATCAAAACTTTCCGAAAAGCTAAATTTGGAAATTATTTTGTAAAACAACGTCTCCTCGAACGGAGGCCAGCTAGAGTTCAACCGCCTGGACGGCTCACTGTGTAACTCGAATAATTTCTTCGGTGGTAAATTTAATTCTCTATCGACATCATGCATCGATTGCTTATTTAGTCTATTTTCTAATTTAAAATCGAATTCGTTTTGAGATTTTGAATTTAGATCTGTGTATTTTAGATCGACGTTTTCGTGATCTGTAGATTTATTATCAAAATCGTTACAATCTGTTTTTGCAGAATAATAACTAGAAGTGGACGGTTCATTATCATTGATCAATACTGTAGACCGCCTTGCCTTCAAATTAGTGTCTGAATTAAAATCTACCGTAACAAATCCGGGTACATCTGTGTGCCTTCTGAGAATTTTCCGACATTCCTCATTGGTCAATTTATCGTCAAAAGAGATCCAATATTTGGCCCCGCTACTGTTTTCCGTTTGGGACATGGATAGAACTGTAGATTTTCTCAAAAATGGCGAATCTAAAGACCTATCAGTATCGTTTGAAGTGTTGTGATCGCTCGTACTATAATCATGGTTCTGGAATGATTTATCGTGTAATTGAGAATCGTTACTTTTTACATTACAAATGCTATAATCAACATCATTTAAAGTTTCTTCGCTCTGTTCATAATTTTGGGAAGATATTTCTTTGATTAAACTGGAGTCTGCCAGAAAAGCGTTATTCATTGCTTCATCGTCGTTAGTTATATTTAAGCTTGCTTCTGAAATTAATGTTGTATGTTTGTTTTCTTCGATGATATTTTTCACAGGACTATATTTTTCGGTTAAATCTGCTGCTTTGGCAGTCATTGGTTCGAAATGGCTTTGAATATTATCTACAGAGCCGTCATTATTACCAACTGGAAAGAATATGTCATCATTAATATCGTCCAAAGAATTATTATGTGGGTCCAAATTGATATCATCAAATTGTTCATTTTCAATGTTATAGTCAACAATATCTGTGTTATTATTCATTTCTATATAATTCGGCTCATTATCTAGAAATTCAGGGGCATCTCTGTTAGTGTTATCACCATTATTTCTATCAAGTTTAGGTTCATTATCAAACAACTGATCTGCTTCATGGAGGTGAATATCTGCATTTTCAACATTTATGTCTTGTTTATTTGTAACGGGGTTTCCTGATACGGCTCCTTGTATTTTACTGTCACCATCTAATGTCTCTTTCTGCATATCAATTTCAGCCCATAAATCTATAGCTGTATACAAAATATCTTCAGTATCTACAACGGTCACAACTGTTTTGGCCTTTTTTGTTTTCTTATTATTAGTTATGTACATAACTGTATTATAGAGATAATATAGAACACCCTCCACTATTTTAAAAGCATTGATCGATTCTTCGCTCAAATTTGTTGAAAACGAGTAGCAATTCATCTTATCTTCGACGTCTTGAATTATTTGAGCCATAGAAAAAGTTACAAAGTCTTCTTCAAATTTTGTATTCGCATCGGTTTCTTCCTCAATATCAATGTCATTTACATCATCATCTGTGACACTTTGCAGCTCTATATTACGAGTAATCTTAATATCAGTATATTTATCAGGTAAAATGCTGTCGGACTGTTTTTCAATAATTTTGTTAGTCGAGGGATTCACTTCATTTTCGAAGTCGCATTGAACGATATTTTCATTATCTGAGTCGTCTATGTATTTTGTAACATCTTTACTTAACGCATCAAGCTCTTTATTTTCAAAGGTTTCTATAACAACACGCCTGGAAACCTCAAAACTTACTCTATCCAACAAAACTATGATTAAATCAGATATTATTTCGTTTCTTTCAAATTCTACTGTAGAATTGAAACTTGTTATTTCTGTAGTAGATTCGTTATAATCTGCTGAAATTCTTTGACCAATTGGCTTTATCTCGCTATTAACACTATTTTCCTTGAAAAATTCCTTTTGTCCAGTAACCACTACAATGTTTTCGTCACCATTTGTTTGCGCAGTTTTATTTTTCATAGTAGGAATGTCGGTTTTGTCTTCTAATTCACCTGTTAGTACATTTTCATAATCTTTCATAGAATTAAGAACATCTGATTCATTGGGTATTGTAGTAACAGGGGGCACACTTTTAAGAACAATTTCCGATTCCAAATCGTTTTCATCTTTATGTGATACACTGCAGGATTCATTTGAACTCTTCGACTCTTCCATAATAGGTTCTAAAGATTGTTTCAATCCACTCAACGGCGATCTCTTATTTATTTTTAGTTTACTGTAGTCTTCGCAGTAGAAATTTATAGGAACAGAATAATCTCGTATATCTTTATCAACCAAGTCTTTCACAGGACTTTCGTATGCCTCCTCAAAATCTTCAGTAAAACTATGATACTCCCCTTCTACGGATTCTATAGTTTTATTAACATCTTCTACTGTATCTAAATATTCCGCACTGCTGTCTTTATCTTTGATATCTGTTGGGGTATCGACGGGCGAATCTACAGTATCCGGTTTCTTTTCAATGACAGTCTGATGCTCTGAAGAAAAGCTCTCACCTATATCGCCAATGTAATTGTCCTCATTAAACTCCTGACTATAAACAAACTCATCGACTTTCACTTTAAAAACGGGCACGACCTTCTCGGAAACCCTAACTACACTTGCTTCGGAACGTACTTCATCAGAACATTTCAGTGGAATGTTTTCCATGGAAAAATAAACTGAACTTGGATTTTTTTTGTCATTCGTTGATTGAAGCAACGCGATATTTTCTTTGGTCCAGGAATACAGCTTTGGGACATGGAAATGAGCGGGTGCCGGATCTTTTAAATAGGAATTGATGAAGCCGCTGTATGATCGAGTCCTAAAAAGCTTATTAGCTCCAGATACCTTCCGTCTAGGCAGAGATCTAGTACGATAAGCGTACTCAGACCTAGCTCGTCCGTCCCATTCTATTGAAGGGATAGACTTAAGACTGCTTGTACTGCAATTATCAACGTTGTCATTTTCCAATTTAGGGATAAAATTAATGTTACATTTAAAATCTTTTTGGGTATTCTCCGCGCTAGTTAGATAGTTTTTTAGTACGTTTTCGAAACTCTTTGTACGGGAATATTCGTGTAAGGTCCTATTGTAAGCGGACAAGGCTTCTTTTAGCGCATCAATTTCATCTCGAGTACCTGTAAGGCAGATAGTTAGTGCGTTTATCAAGCTACGTTAGATGGTCACGGTGCATTTTAATTCAACTCTCTATGGATTATATAGATTGTTTCAACACTTAATTGTCTCCACAGAAAGTTAAATGCAATTGTTAGCGTATGAGTTGCAGGTGATTTGAACATGCAGATATAAGACCAACAGACATAATAAAATACGAAATTGGATACATATACTACATTAAATGATAATAAAAATAGTAAGTACTAT
>NC_051140.1:910921-930318 GCF_014839805.1 Manduca sexta
TAGGAACCGGTTCTGGGCCGCCCTCATCCATCGGACTCCGGCGACCCTCACCAGGTCGTCGGTCCATCTCGTGGGAGGCCTGCCTAAGCTGCGTCTTCCGGTTCGTGGTCGTCACTCCAGAACATTTCGAACAGAAATTATGTCGACTGTCGAGGGATAATCATCTCTCTCTTTAGTCGATATTCTATTGGACTTCACTCCATTTACCAGCAGGTGCAGTGGAGTCACGGCCTTGAACGTATAAGGAAACCAATTATGTAAAATTTGTAAAAGTAAACAATTTGTGGTGGCAACACAGGATGGCGATACGGGACCTTTTTTGCGTGCACCGGCTCCAAATGTATGTTTTAATTTTCTATCATCTACACTGTGTGTACAAATAAGGTGATATTGCACGCTTCATTAGGTCTCTCGTATGTGAGAGTCCGTCTGCGTAAGTACTAACGCTATGTAGATTTCTGTTGGCAAGCAGTGTGCGGACACTGTCTTGTTCCAGTTCAAAAGAGTGTAGCCCGTGTAAGAATTAGAATGTGTTAAAGAAAAAGAGTATACTGCTGTATGCACTTTTACCCTACTACGACGGAACAGGAGGGGTAATGATTTTAACGCTCTGTGTATGTGGCAAAGGAGATGTGTATCGAATCGTATTTATTATATTCGTAAGTACTAGCTTTTGCTCGCGACTCGGATCGCTTGCGATTTTTCGGGATAAAAGTCCGCTATATATTTTCCCGGGATAGAAGGTAGCCTATAACCTTCCCAGGATCTTAAACTATACCCATACCAAATTTTATAAAAATCTGGTCAGTAGATTTTAAGAAAATCGATAACATCAGACAGAAAAGAGGACTTTGTTTTATAATATGTATCGATAACACGTACTTGGAAAATGGCTTTGTAACAAAATTTTATTTTGCATCAATCGAATCATATACGTTTTATATTCAAATAGTTTACATTCTTAGCTACAGATTTTGTTAAAATAGTTTTAAGATTAAATAAAGCGGTCATTGGAAAGATTGTCATACAAAAAAATTGCGTTCATGCGACAATAATTAATGGTAACCCTTTTATTTATCTTTCGAGGTTAATGGAAAATTTTCTCTGAAAAGGACATAGCGATCTACATCAAATATAATATAAAACATTGTAATAATAGGCCCGGGAACTGTTCTGCCGTAATGTTCTAATTGTTTACGATTTATAGGCGGTTGTGTAGCTCGTGGCGTCACTCCGTTGATTCATATTACAAACATGACGAAACCGAATCAATCGTATCGAAATACCGAAGACAATAATAAAAATCAGTGGGAAGAGCAATGTGTTTCGACGAACGTTTACCGCCCGATAACTCGGGCTTGATAAGATTGCCCGCACGCTAGTGACGTCACGCATGTCCGCACCGGTGCGTATCCGCATCCGGAAAAAATATACGATTGCCGCATTTTTTTTGCCGGCGCGAGTGGACCGTAAAGACAAGTTCGTATTTGTTGTGATGAAGTTTGTTTATGTGTAAGCTATACATTCATAGTAATTGGGTAAAGGTGCAATTATAAACTACTTGCAGAGGTTAGATGTTGTTGTGTTAACCTGATAACCAGTACATTGGCCACGAATTCTAATGTTTTGTTTGTATACGTGCATGGGAAAGTGACTCCACTACATCTGATGGTAAGTGGAGTGGGGTCCAATAAACGACAAGAAATGATTACCCCTCGGCAGAGGCCACAATTATGCCGGCTTGTTGGAACTGGATATAAACGGGCTGGTTCCGTAACGCGACACTTACGTGGGCCACTATGCCGGGAAATACCAGAAAAATTTTGTTTATTACATGCCCTATAAATCGATCTCAAGAACCCAATTTTTATTTACTCATATGAACTATTTTAATAACTAACGAAATATCGCTTTCCCGTATAAATAAATCGGCGGATATATTTAAACTCTCGTATATTCCAACCCCGTCCCTACTGGCGCGTATCCGACGCGTCTCAGCGGTATCTTATCGCGGCCGCGTCGGTATCGCGGTGCAGCGCGATAAGCACGAGTGCCACTTCGATTCTACAAATCATCGGCAGATAGAAGCAGGGTTTCGGAGAACACATTTCTTTAGCGTTGTGTTTTGTTGTAGAGGATAGCTTGTATTACCGATATTAGCTGTTGGAGACGATAGCTAGCTAAAATGGACTTTATCTATAAATACAATATTTTAGGATACGAACGAAAACTCTGTTGAAATTATAATCGGGGCTGTTTTAAGATATCTATGTTTTGGTAATCGTTTATAGTTTGCATAGAGTATAATATATCGGTATAGTTTTTTATTGATGTTAGTAGAAAATTGTATTTTAGCTAGCGGATAGTACTAGTGTAGAAAAATATCAGCCTTGTATTATATACTGTCCCACTGTTGGGCACGGGCTTCCTCTACTGATGAGAGGAATAGGCCTTAGTCCACCACGCTGGCCTCGTGCGTATTTTGTCAAAATCTGTTGTCAGCAGTGAAGACATTTCTTTTAATTGAGATATGTTATCAATATCTCAGAAAATATAACGCATTTCAATTCAATGTAATATTTTACTTCATTTTGTATTTTTCTTCTCTCCATTATAGGGTCCTACAGTGGCGAAGGGTGAAGCTATACAAAACGAAACCCGAGAAAAAAAAATTCTTTAGTTAACAGCTAATTTAACAGAAATAATACTAGCACAATCGTAAATAAACTTAAAAGGGAAGCCGGTAGGAATCTGGTTGTATGGCCGCTTCGCCATTGTCGTCCTATGACTATGATCACTGAACATAAAGCGACCTGCTCATGCCGCCATGATGTCATGTTGGCCGTTTTCAATCTAGATCAGTCTCGAAAATGGACCAATCATAATAAAGTATGTTTGATATAATTAGATTAACTTATTTTGATGGGTTTACTTACGAAAACGACAGCGATTATGATCATTCAGGTTGTTAGAGTTCTAATTTCGTCATACATACATATATACATATTATCACACCTCTATCCCATAGGGGTAGGCAGACTATGGATTGCCACTTTGCACGATTCTGGCATACTTCTCGCGCTTCCTCCACCTTCATTAATCTTTTCATGAATTCCAGCCGGTTCCGGGTACTTTTGACCTGGCCTTTACTGAGAATGTCAGATAATATTCTGACATTCGAAGGTTCGGTGCGGTCGACTCCTACCGGCTCTTCTATCCACATTCCCCTTATAAACCCTCTTTTTCATCAACTTTCCATTATTTATACGTGCAATAAGGTCCCTTATACATTTTTCTAATATTAACGCTGTTTAATTCGGCCCAATTAAACAAACAAAAAGGTAAGCATTCAAACGCTGGACAAGACAATGGAGCGCGACTCGGCAACCGGTCGCTACGATCGTATCTGTCGCTGCTCGCTGCTCGCAGGTCGCGGTCGCCGGTGAAAGTCGCCATTGTTCCGCCGGCCACGATCCGCTTAATTGGTCACCACTTGTGATCTGTCGTGGAAATTCGTTTAGGCAATTGGTTGATAAACTTGCAGATTGAGCGGCAGATTTTGATATACGTTTTACTGGCGGTTCCGCGTGCTTGATCGTTATGGATTTTTCGAATGTTAAAAGAATATATGAGGCTCATTTGCAGTCCTGGGCATGTATACATATAGATATAATATCAGCCCTGTATTGTATACTATCCCAGTGCTGGGCACGGGCCTTTTCTACTACTGAGAAGGATTAAACCTTAATCCACCCCGCTGATCAAGTGCGGGCAGACTTCACATATTCTTAAAATTCATATAGAGAACCTTTCAGGTATACAGCTTTTTTTAAAAATGTTTTCCTTCACCTTTAAAGCAAGCGATAATTCACATAAAATATACACATAACTTTAGAAGTCAGAGGTGCGTGCCCCTGGGGTTTGAACCATCAGACATTCGTCTCGTCAGTCCATTCCACTCCCAACAAGGCTTTCACCTCGTCATGTAAAACATCAGCAAACACAAACCGCTCAAGCAATCAACACTTTCTGAACAAAGCGAACCGCCTGCGAGCAAACCGCCGCACTCCGTTAACTGGCCCGCAGTTAAACGCATAACCGATATAGTAACAATCGCGGCGTGGCGTTAAAATAGACAAGGCCGCACCGGCGCGGACGTGGGCGCGTCTGTGTTTTGTAAATTTAGAAGAATTCGTTCAGGAAGAGTGTTGTGCGCCGACCGGTCGCGCCGCGCAACGGTGAGACGTTTTATATGGACCGGTAATTTCGGACATGTAGTTTGCGGTGAAATATTTCGAATCTGCTGTGAGTTATCCAATCTTACAAATTAAAAAAGACACTTTGGGACTTATGAAGTAGAGAGAGTGAGAGAGATTTGGGAAAATTGGGAGAGTACAATGTAGGTTCAACTTCTAAATCTAACTTACATGCCAATTATTAATTTGGACCGATTACCTGATGCGAGCTAGAAGGGATACTCAGTCCTGGTTAAGATGTATTACAAAAACAAACATAAGATTTATATAAATTGAAGACCTCCTGATTCCCGATCCAGTCACGAGCCACCTAAATATTTCAGATACGTCTTCATACATTGCATTACAATCATCTATTTGAAGATAAATATGACTATTTTTATTTACTCAGACATTTCAACTGTGTGAGTTTTTTCGGTATTTAACATCTTGTGCCCTCTGAAGGTTATCATAGTAATTTCCATTGATACCGCGGGTGCGCAGTACAATGGAGTGATTTACGAAGACCTCCGCTGACCTCTGACGATAGCGTTATGTCATCTACAAAAAGGACGACTGTGTTGATGACAAATTTGTTTTTAGAATGTTTACGTGCGTTTACTATTCGTACAAATAGTAGTTTTAAAATAAATTGCACCATGGACTAGTTAACAGTTATTTGCTGGAAGTATCCTTTGAAGAATACAGAAGGTAGCGAAATTTCCAAATAGCACTCCCACTCAATAGTCGATGAGAAGCTTGATTGTTATTGGAAATTAAAACAGTCTCAGATTTTTTTTTTGTATCGTACCCCGCAGTCAACACCGGAGGGTTCCTGCGAATGGGATACTGGAATCTCAAGGTTTAGCGACTGCAGGGGTCTGGAGGAGAGTTCGGAGAGAATATCTGTTGAAGGGAAGTGTGGGGGAAGGAAAAGGAACTCTCTTAGGATGGGCAGAGGGGAGAAAACTAGGAATTGTTCGCAAGCCCTCATAGACCACAATGTCTATTAAAAACCACAAGGTATACACAAGCAAATGTCCTCCTCTGCATGGGCGTGCATTCGGTTTGAACGGAGCGCAAAAGAATTGTCTCTGTCTCTGGAAAGTGACGATTTACCATCGGAAGAGACATCAGCCAATATTTGCTAAAAAAAATCTTAGCCGTTGTCAGTTATAAAGCAATGTTTAAAAAAAGCCACAAAAACAACCGTTAAATACCGAATAAGACACGCGCCAACAAAAAAAGTGCAACAAAAAGTCGCTTGACAATGCGTCTCCCCTCCTCGCTCACGGTGGTGTGGGCGACAATCGTTCCGCTCCACATGGCGCGGTGATGGTTCGCGGTCGTGACGTCACTGCACCTCGCCGCGCCCACCACCAGAGCGTGAACCATTGTCGGCCGGCCTTGGGGTCTTTTTGCCACTGATGAGCCAATTCCGCCATTGGATACTTGGGAGCGGTGTTTTGAAGGGAATAAGGTCGCAGAGTTGCCCGATATGGCGATAGACTCGCCGATGATCACATCACATGATCACATGATCACATCATGGGACGGAACACACTTGGCCAAAAGTGTATGCTTAGGTTGCGCCTCTGCATACCCCTTTGGGATAAATACGAAATATGTGGGTTAAAGTCCCAGAAGTCGTTGGTTGATTCTATCACTACGGTTTGGCTATCTTTCGGGGAGGATATCATGTTGTTGTCTATAGATGATCATGCAAGTCTTGATTTATGGAAGGGAAGTAAGGACAGCTGGACAATGGGGTTCTAGGTTTATCTTACTTGTCAATTATCACTGTATTAGAAATCTGTCTTTGTGACATGTTTTGATCATGTCGCGTTCTAGATGGAGACTTCGACATAAAGTGGCCCTGGCCAGTATATGACATTTTTAAATAACAATATTTGACCAGGCGCTGCCGCCAAGATACCTTCCTTCAATCGTTAACGCTAACGTTATGTTGGACAGCGATAGAACTGTCGATTGGTGTGCATTCCCATGCATGTTTTCTGGTTTCTTTTAGCATCAACTATTGTAGAGAGGCATGGTGGCTACGGCCTCAGGTCGGACAGTAAAGGGCTATAAAATATCTTTATAAGTCAAACATTCGGGTTAAGTTTTGGCTCATTTCCAAAAACTTGTGAATACTCCGTCTAGACGTGCCCATTTGGAAATATATTCCCATAAAACAAACGATGAATGAATGTGTAAACACGTTGATATGATAAAAATGTTGGAATTGGGTTCGGTTTCTTGTCCAAGAAATTCTTGACATAAATAGTTGTGTTTTTATAACATGTCGGCAGGAACTTTAATTTTAATGCATTCGTAAGTTATGTCTGTTGTTGACAATAATAAATTGATGAATATTTTGAGATTTTAAGATAATTTCTCACAGATTATTTAGATCAATCGGTCCACATGCGTTCACTTGATGCTTATAAACGTCAAGTCGGAATAAACAAATGTTAGTTGCTAAGAAACTGTCGGCGCCATTTTTGATGACAGTAACACATTTTGGCGACATGGCGATTTGAAAGGTTTAAAGCGTAATAATATTTGATCAATTTATAAAATACACGCTGATGTGTTGACCTTGTTAATAACAACTGGCGACCGCGAAGCAATCGCGACTGTTATCAGCGAAGTTAATTCGTTGCGACGTGTCATGACGTCGCGCCGAAGATGTAATTTCATACTCTCATTACTATCCTGCGCAATTTGTTGTGTATAGATTGTGCATCTCTGAATCACATCTAGACGAATTTCGGTCACGGCGGCCAATATCAACCGAGATTAGCCAGGTACGACGGAGATATTATTGTGCACAAGTGTATGCGCAATTTACTGGCCGTCTCTGTTCCCTAACTCTCATAGTCCGGTGAGACGGCAATTCGACATTGCAGGAGAAAAATCAGGCGCAAGACCAACGGCTTTACGACCTTAAATATGCATAGTTTCTAATGAGCTAATTAAAACCTACGTGTCTAAGGACGGGTTTCAAATGGAGCTTTAAAAGAAAAAAGTCCCTCTTTTTGGACCCTAGGAGTCATTCTCGATCTTCCCTTTCTCCTCCCAGCCTGCCTGTAACACCCAAAGTCAAGTGATCTCCAATAACCCATTAGTAGATTCCGACAAAACTATAATGGTACAACAAAAATAACAACTCTTTAGGATGAGGCCTGAGAATCAATTCCAAAAATAGAATTATAAATAAACAAGTTTATGTACACATTAAAAAGAACTGCACATCCGGGTGACGCCATCGCGGGTAAAATCGCGCCGATGTACCTTCGCGAGCAACAAAACGTTTTGTCTTTTCCTTTATATGACATTGAAGAACGAAAAATGGTGCGTGGGACGACAACTATAGCGGGAGAACACGCTTAGGAATCTTCCTTACTGGTATTGTATATGCGAATTAGTACGATGTTTTTTTAAAGTGAATTTACAAAATCATTGGATATTATTTATATAACTATGTGTTCGTGGTCTCGCCCGCTTAAATAGTCTTCCGCGATTAATGGTTCCACTGTGTATTATTTCGAAATATAGTCATTTTAGCAGTTAGTCTTGCTGTGTGCCAATTTTTTTATTTATTCAGCGGTTTCCGATTGTTTTCTTAACATCCAAAGATCGTAAAAAATTGTAATATATCTATTACTAGATTTTGCTTGCTGCTCTGCCCGCATGATAAAACTCTTCGAGGATAAAAGTCCCGCTTTATATTTTCCCGAAATAAAAAATAGCCTATAGCACTCGAAAGTAATGTTGCAATAAAAAAACTAAATAGTTTAATATTTCCTGAGATTAACGCGTTCAAATAAACAATCTGAAGATTTTTATATTAGTACAGATAATATGACTCTAGTATAGTAGTTTAGAAATGTGCATATAGTACAGATTAAGATTGTATATATAACGTGGTCCTTTCTTGTTACAGGGTTGTGCATGACTCCAGGCGGTGTGCACTGAAGGCGTTCATCACGAGATATTGAGTAAGTTTAAACATGAGACGATTTGTTATAGTTATTGGGATTGTTTATTTCACATACATAGTATTTATAGATGTCTCGATGTGCCTAAATTGCGTATGCGCAGGTAACGTCGCTTTAAACAGTTCTACCGCCGAGTATCTGAGTGAAAACGCTGTTGAGTTTCGAAGATTTAATGATCTGTCGCTCGGATATATTGTCATTCTTATATAATAATGTTATTTTTTTGTTTTCTTTTGGAGTTGGCGATTGTAGAACGATGTCTTGGCAACAGCCTCTGTTTAAGATATGATTAATGCTTACCATCATGCGATCGGCCAGTTCAAACATTAGCTATTTTTTTTATTAGTAGTCGTTCGAAATCCCTCTACTGTATTATGTATAGTTGATCAAATGAGTAGGGTTTACTCATCTGCATAGGGGCGGCAACGACTGAAAGCATAAAGGAGCAGACCGAGCTCTGTGGTGTACCTAGGGAGAGGTCTATGAGCAGCAGTGGATTGCAAGGGGCTGATGATGATAAGTCCGTGCCTTTGCCATAAAAGAGATAAAAAAAATTAGATTCAATAAATCTAATTACCAAATAGTAACGTTGACGGACGGCCTGAAACAGCCGCGTCTAAGTGTACGCATTTACGATGTGCTCACCGTGTTATGGTGCGTAAATCTAACATCGTAACGACCGCTTCGGGATAATCAACTTGAGAAGTCTCAATACAAACAGCTTTAAATGGCGATAAAGTATTAACTTTGGCGGATTTCGGACAAGCTGTTCAGATTGTTTCAATGCGAATGCTGAGACGAACAGAACTCGCATGAACTATAGTTATATCAGAACTTTGAGTTACAAAGTACAGTGTGGTGATGTACTACACACGTTGTTCAAGAAGTCTCAAATGAAATCTTCTTGACCTTCACCACCACTACAGCTCCTGTAAGCCAGGATCAGTGGCATGCATTTTATGACACCGAGCTATGAAACTCGGCGAGTCTCGGGGAACACTAATCTGTCTTTATTAGATAGGAGTTGGAAATATTAATTGTCTAGTACCCTTCAAAGCAAAGCGGGAGACAAAATAATGAACTGAGGATTATATCCTCAAGTATAGGGACGTTTGCAAATGGAATAGCCAATTGTTAAGCACCACGGATACGAAAGGGTCCTATCATATGATGTTGGATTTGATTCAGAAGCACAGAAAAAATTTGTTTGTACTCTTAGTGCAAACACGCCACCACACCACGTATTCCTCGGTATTAAACTAATAGTCTAAGCATTAACAAAACGTGGTGCCGAGGCAAGTCTCCCGTCACCCCGCACCGTAATAGACGTAGTCCCCGTTCCTAGGAATAATGGAAGCAATAAAACCGGCGACGGTTATTGATCGCGAGTCGCGACCGCGCGGCGTCCGCACACAGCGCCCCGCGCGACCCGCAATCATAAAAACTTGTCGTTCACTTTTAATACAATTCGATTTAGTTCGGTAAGTGTCTTTTGTCTGTCTGGGTTTGATTTCTAAAAAGGGATGTAGGTTTAAGTACGCAATGTTTTTAAAAATTAAGAATTGATATCGTATACGTGTAACTAATTAGGTAGTTGAATACGTGTAACTAATTAGGTATTGAATACCTATATGTAATACGTTTATAAAACCATAAAGTGAAATAATTTCATACAATAATAAACAAGTTACAGGGCTTTAAAATTTAGTGGAAGGTGTAGCTGTCGAATAACATAGATGGTAAACTGTGACGTCATCGTGTAATACCGGCCGTAACCGGTGTGCGCGTGAGAAAAAGATAGCGTGATAACACCACCCTTGATCATAAAAATATTTCAAATATTGTTTTTTACTTTTCAACCAATTATGGTACTGATTTCACAGAAGAATTTGTTTTTCGTATTATTGTTTGTAACATACAAAACCATGTGCAATCATAGGAAACTAACCCCATTATCTAAGCGTATGTAATGAACTCAAGAGAGGGATGTCAATTATATATAATTTTGATTACTTTACATGAGGGTCAACGGTTTCGCTGAACATTCTGAAGCTCAAGTGGAGTGGAAGCGTTATAGGGAAAATAGGGATGGTTCACCTGGTACGGGGATGTCTACAAGCAGATTGCTTCTATTTTGAGAACGGACTTGGTCAACACAGCTGTCTAAACTAATAATAAATAATATAAACGCAATCCAAATATAATAATGTCATGTTGTTGAACTAGACTATTTGGCCAGCCGCCAGTGTATCTTGAAATTTTATGCCATTTACGGAACTTGGCTTATCAACAGCTGTTGTTTAACAACCGGAACTTGCTGCTTCACTGATTCTAATTCTGTTTATACTCAGGAGTAATTTATTTATTTATTTATTGGAAAACCAATAGCTAACATACATTTAATAAATCCCAATATAAACTAAACAAATGGCCATTTACAGGTTTTCACGAGTACGTAACAGATATTATGTAGAGATTTATATAAAGTAAAAGTTTAGAAGTTCCTTGGTTTGCTGGTGATAGGGTATATTTTTTATCCGCCCGGATAGTGGCCATCGTGCACAAGGTGTTAAAATTCGGCATAGTGGGCCACGTATGTAAATGTGTCGCATTTCGGGATCAGATCAGTTGAATTTACCTCGATTTTTTATTTCGTCTAGAGGACAGGCCATAGTCTTTCGACCATACTGCCTAGTCTTACGTATTAAATCGAATTTAACTTAGTCAGTAGCCACCTTACTTCGATAAATAAATCAACAAACTAAAAGCTGGCTTACTATTGCAAAGTTCTATGTACATTTTTATTTATATAGAAAAAATCTATTTAATTTTTCGCCTTTTATTTATCTATACGATATTTTCACTGAAGGAGATGTAGAATAAAGGGATATATATAATTCAATTTATGCAAAAAAATATAACATACAACCTTGTAATAATGAGTCAGATTGAAAACGGCATCATTGTTATTAAATTGAAGGACTATCATCCGAGAAGCATTGTCTATACCAATTCGCGGTCTGTGACGGCTCGGGTACGAACTGTGCGTCTTCCCACGCGCCATGCCACCCCGTCTACTTAACCATTATACACCGTATGAATAATAATACACTGCCTTTCATAAATTCAACCCCCTACAAAAGAACTGCTTAGAAAACAAATAACAATAAAAGCTCAGTTGTCAGGAGGGTTGCCGCCCCGATTCATTATTTAGGTGTAGATCGTCTCGACGGAACGGCGCCGTCTACTCCCCTAAGACAAGGGATGAAGTTATGCGCTCGTCGAATAAAATCTTACGAGGGATACTTTTGTCTTGCTATCGGTTTGAACTAAACAACTTGTAAGTTAAGGTAAATAATTGATTTGCAAAATCAAAACGTCAGGAAAGAAATATGTTATAAAAAGTCGTGAGAAGATCCGGAATATAGTTTTATTTCAATGTCTAAATTTATTTTTTGTGACCGCACCTGATGGTCAGTGGAGTGAGGTCCAATAGCATTTCGACTGACGAGAGATGATTACCCCTCGACAATCGACATAATTATGCCGGCCTGTTGGAACTGGATATACATAGGTTGATCCCGTAATGCGACACAGTTTCACGGACTACTATGGCGGGTTTTACTTAAAAACGTAAGAAATCATTATGGTTTGCAAACATTTTAGAAGGTGATATCGAGTGAGCATTACCTCTTTCAAATGCTCGATTGTAGAAAAGTAAGCTATATGCAGCAAACAATGGACTACAGTACAAAGAAAGTACTATTTTTCTATTTATAATATTGAATTATCGTTTTTTTTATAAATTATTTGGCTTCCATAGCACCAGTCCCAAATAAAACACATTTATTTTCCCAATCGCATTACTGAACTGTTTGTACGGATGTCCTAGCAAATCGTAATAGTTTATTCACAACGCACACGGATGTAGTTTGCATACCCCAGGTTGATATATAGAAATATTTACGCACAGTACACACGCATGAGGTAATAGTAAACCTCGTCGCACATTGCGATACGTCGCATCGCTATATGATTACAAAAAAAAAACAAATGAATACCTCCTAGCCGAGTTTTGGTCACGGCGTCCAATCTCAACTAGTGTAGCCAGGTACGCAGAATATATTATAAGGCACAAGTGTGTACGCAATACATTAGTGCAGTTTCTGTTTATCCTCGTAGTCCAGTGAAACGGCAATCCGACTTGACCAGATAAAGATCAGTTGCAGTACCGACGGCTTTACGTATTTTCCGAGGCACGGGGTACTATATGGCCACCTTCTACACTCCAAGCTGCGACTGAGTAATTTTAATTATAGAAAACCCAGTCACAATTATATTAGGCCCGACTCAGCATTCGAACCTAGGTTTGTACTGAACGCCGTAGTTGTATTCATGCCGCTTAAAACCACGCCACCGATACGGTCATAAAAAAACAAAATATGATCATAAAAACTCGACAAGCTCTCATTGATGTTACTATTTCTCAACCCATAAAATATATTTGAATTTAATCTAGAAAAGAGCTCAGAGCATTCTTGGCACACGAAGAATAATCAGCGCTCTATACAAAATATTATTTTGAATTCGTTATTATTTACAATGTATAAGATTGTATTCAAGAAAGAAAGTCAGCATGTCATCGTTGTATTTCATTGCTATACAAAGCGTGTAGATGTGTGCCGACCTGACCCGCGCCGCAGTATTCGCGACACCGCGTGTGCCGTGGCGCTTCCGCCGCGACCCCAATTGCCCGCGTCCTGCGGAACGCACCTTCCGTCGCCACGCTGGTTCACTATCTCCACTCACTGGCTCACGAGGCGCGCTGATGTGAGGATATCCCGCCCACACAACCGCGTCAGTGATGGACTACGAGTGGAATAGTATGAGCTTGATTCTTTGCGATGATTTCATCTGTAGTTTTGATGTGAATGAACTTCTCAGTCTTCTGTTGGTTCGGACTTCAGAGGCTTTATCGTGCTTGCATTGTACTGAGTATGTCATGGATTATACTGTTATATTATTATTGATGGATTATGAAAGAAATAACTTAGGATTGTAAAACGATTAGTGGATTTATTGAGAACAGTAAAGACTAGACAACGACAAAACTGAAGTATACAATTTCTTAATTTAAAGCGGCATACTGCCAGTACTAGCTCACATTGGTTGTTATTGTTTGGTTTATACTCTTTACTACTATACAGTTTCAACAATTATTTTAATTATAGACTCATACTAAGTCCAGGTGGATTCTCAACAACGGCTTTGGAATTGGATCTCGAGAGTTCCCGTGTTATCAGTGTGTTGACGGACATGCTTCATATAAATTTCACGACTCACCGCTGTGCATGGTAATGGCGGCTACAAATAAACATTTCCTCTGCACAGTCGTGTTTCTTTTGTAAAATATGAATAAAAAAACAAAGTTATAAAGTTCGGTGAAATGAAATGCGTTCTTATAATTGAATCCTTGTGACCTAATTTGTGGGCGGGTGCGGCCCTCCTCTCCGTTTGCTGTGCCTCGCACAGGAAATGGGCATATTACGAGAGTAGTGCTCTGTGTTGCCGGCGTTAATGGGTTTCTCAGGGATTTGCTTTCAAAGAATTGAAGGGAATTTTTTAAAACAGAAAATATTTTTAAATTGTTTTTGTTTTTAGAATTTAGATTCCATTTTCAAAATATGTAAGGACTGTTGCTCATACGGTCGTATTAGTATTGGTTTCACGTTCTCGTTCTAGATTTTGTATGCATTTATTTGCAGTCATAAATGATATAGATTTCATGGGACTTTTATGGCTGCCATTTTTCTATAATATGAAAAATCATGTAGTTTAAAATGTAAATAATAATTTTAGCCCTGTATGATATACTGTCCCACTGCTGGGCATGAGCCTCCTCCCCTATTGAATGATTAGGCCTTAGCACCACGCTCGCCTAGTGCGGATTGATAGAATTTCTATAGAGAACTTTTCAGGTATGCAGGTTTCCTTACGATGTTTTCCTTTATCATTTATAATAATAATAATAACAGCCCCGTATTATATACTTGCCCACTGCTGAGCACGGGCCTCCTCTACTACTGAGAGGGATTAGGCCTTAGTCCACCACGCTGGCCTAGTGCGGATTGGTAGACTTCACACACCTTCGAAATTCCTATAGAGAACTTCTCAGGTGTGCAGGTTTCTTCACGATGTTTTCCTTCACCGTTAAAGCGAACGATAAATTCACAAAGAATACACACATGATTTTTTAGAAAAGTCAGAGGTGTGTGCCCTTGAGATTTGAACCTGCGGACATTCGTCTCGGCAGTCCGTTCCACACCCAACTAGGCTATCGCCGCTTTATTTATCCTTTAAGCAAGCGATAATTTACAAAGAATACACACATAACTTTAGAAAGTCAGAGGTGTGTGCCTTTAGGTTTTGAACCTGCGAACATTCGTCTCGGCCGTTTTTCCATGTAGTTTGGCTGCTAGCATTCCCTGTAATCTAAACAAGTTAAAAACACTAGTTTCACCTTTATCAAAAATAACGTTTATTACACTTACGTGCCGTTAAATGCCATTTTTTTTTACCGATAACCCGAATGTGGCAACACTCGAATGTTGATGCAATACACAAGTGATTATATTTAGTTCTGACATTGAGTCTAATGTAAATATAAATGTGCACGATTACGTCATGCCTGTTGCAACACTGTTTGTCGTGAATTAGTACTGGACTAGGCGATTGGGCCCCTTTTAAGCAAGAGTCAGGCTGGTTTTTTGTTTTGTGTATCGTATCCCGCAGTCTACATCGAGAGAAGCTACGAATGGGATACTGAAATCTCCCTGCTTAGCGACTGCAAGGGCCTGGAGAAATGTTGGGAGGGGTTATCTGGGGGAGAATTGTAGGGGAAGGAAAGGAATCATTTTAGGATAGGTAGAAGGGGAGGAGGGGGAAATGCTTGCGGGGACTTCAATGTGAATTGGCAACCATGAGGTATATGTATACTTTACTGTGTGCCTAGGGCCTCGACAAATCTCCCTCCATGCATGGGCGTGTATTCGGTTAGGAGACCAAGCGCAAAAGAATTGCCTCTGGGTGGGAGTCCTGCTTTTTCGATACCATTAGTTTGTATATTTATGGGCAGTGGAACACTCTCAAGACCCTTCCCCGAGCAGACAGCCTTGAGCATTCGTTTCATACATTTTCGGCGCACGAGTTACGGCGGGAATATGCAGATTTTTCTTTAAAGTTTTAAACTTGCAAAATATTCCTTGTTGAATTGCCTATTCAATAGTGTTGTTTGTAAATTGAAACTTATGTGTACTCTAGGACATGCGCGGAATGAAGCATTTTAAGGGCATTTTATATGGAAATTAAAGACACAATATCAATATTATAAAAAGTTTGTAACAACCAAAGTTTAGAAAATAGCTTCTAAAAATACGGTTAGCGCGCCGTTTTGCTTGTGGGAGTTTAAGGTCTAGAGGTAGATTTTTCAGTTATTGTACTGTATGAAAGTAATGTCAGATGTACCTGAATATAAAGTGTGATGGAGTGCCTTGCAAATGTAGGTAATTTAAAGGACTAGATGGTGTTTCTACTGTTACTGGATGATCGTATCGAAATGTTATCCTCGAATCGTCATTAAAAAAAACATGTGCGCCTATACACTTGAATACAAACAAAAATACGCAATAGTAAAACGGAATAGTGTTACGCGTGGTACGGTTTGCATAACTTGCAAATAAACTCTAAAAATACCCATCGTTTTGTATTGCGGACGGTACGAACTCGACGGTAATGCGTCGCGTCCACTGAATAACGAATGAGGATTGATAGATGTAAACAGTGGGTGGAAATGCATCATCAGCCGTTTTGTAGTAAACTATACGTTGCTCTTGGCTTTGTTTTGCCGGAATAAAGGTGCCACTGCGCAAGTTTTGGGGTAAAAGACGATATGATAATATGGGAATTGATTTCCTGCGCGGCAAATTTTAGTAAAATCTGTTTATCGGATAGCGACCACCGTATGCAAGGTGTTTAATCTCGCCATAGTGGCCCACGTAAGGGTTCAGCTTCTGTCTACCAAGTTCCAACAGGCCGGCATAATTGTGTCGACTACCGAGGTGTAATCATCTTCTGTCATTCAACATTCTGTTATTGTTTTCTGTGCCTGTATAAAAAAAAATTGCTATGTAACTTTATTCAGCATTACAAAATTATAATTGAATGGACGAATTGCGGTGCCTTGCAGTATTCTTATTCAAATTTGAAGCGATGTTTCCACTGTTATGGGCAGTGGTGAGTCGTGGCGCTTGTCATTAGGCGAGCGACTTTCCGTCTGGTCGTTGCGTCATCTAAATTAAATATGGCGAAGTTGGCCGTCGTGTTGCATTCATCCAGCTGCGGAGGGATTTCTTTATTACTTTGATAAATAATAGCTTAGTTTTAATTACTTTCCCCATTCTTAGTATTGAATATTTATTTACCCCCTTATTCATAGACGTTATTTATCAAAGCACGGAGCATTGCTGTTATAACAAGTCTGTTTCTCCGCTTCATTTATCTGACGGCGTGCTATTTTTTCAGCTTTGTTTATCTGACAGCCAATTAAATTCGACTTGTATCTCAATATTAGCCAATCACAACGGCCCTATGTCTACGCACTGCGATGGCTGCCATGCCGTCAGCACTGAGAAACAGACTTGTTATCACAGCAATGCTCCGTCACTAGATAAAAAATGTCTATGAATAAGGGGGTAAGCATGCAGGGTCGTTTTGATATTGCGTTAATGAATGAAATATTATTCGTCTTAACATCTGCTAACATTGTGCCAAAAATCCTAATTTTACATTTCTCGTTTATGATCATTTGTAGTTCAGTATAAATTTGGCGTGTACAAGAGTGTATTTCTGAAGGTGTGATGTCGCGCAACAGTTCTTAGAGTAGCAGTAGTGGCTTTAGGGCGGGTAAAATTTAAATTTAATTTTTATTGATATTTATTTTGTTTCAAAGTAACACGTTTGTATTCTACATCTACGGTCCAAGTAATTTATTGTAATGTGTTATGTTCTATATTTTAGCAATGCTAAAATGATCATGTATACTATATGTATTATGTAACTCCGAAGCTGCTAGTAAGGAACCGATTCCTGTCATTTATCGGTTCCTTCAAACGTTTCTGGATCCATGGAGCTGTTAGATCTCAAACTTTACTGAGGAACCGAATGAACTAATGTGAGGATACAGAAGCTACTTTGATTAAAATAAAAAGATATATCACCGACTACAGAAAAACTTTCACAAGTATTTCACCAACCAACCGACCAGTACGACTGTCAACGACCAACTGCCCCGATCTGTCAACGCTCAGTATTTTTATAGCAAAAAGTTTCACAAATACCCTCACAATTTTTTTTTATGCTAACACAAAAAGAACACAGATTGGTCTAGGAAACTGATATCTGGACCATAGATCGCATCCCTTATGTTGAACAACGAAATACTGGGCTGTCTAAAGCAGGAGAACGCTCCATTTTCTTTCTACGTAGCGATATCGCAGCTTTTTTGTGTGTATCAGCCTCTTTATCGTGGGCTGAAGTCCAAATATTAAATAGTTTTTTTGTCTTAGATACAATAACACTATAATGGGGCTATGGTTAAACAATTAGACTGCGTTGTGTAGTGATCGAACACGTAAATACGTTAAAAATTGATGTATCGATTCCAAACTATCCAAAATGATATGGATTTCTTATGTTTACGCGAATGTTAGACGTTAAAATTAAACTATATTTCGGATTTTATCGCGATTTTCAAATTTTAATTTACCCCAAAGAAATATTAAGGGAGAGAGTTAAAATATAAAAAATATCGATAAAATCCAAAAATAATTTATACAAGATGATATTATGTATAATATAATGATTTTATTTTAACAATACAATAATAATATCCACTGTTGGGCACGGGCCTCCTCTACTACTGAGAAGGGTTAGGCCTTAGTCCACTACGTTGACTTAGTGCGGATTGGTAGACTTCTAAATTCTTTCTTATACCTTCTAAATTCTTATATAGAATGCATAGGTATCTAGATTTCTTCACGATGTTTTCCTTCATCGTTAAAGCAAAACCACAATAAATAAACAATGCAATGGAATAAAATATTCTTGTAGTTTAGAAATTAAGACCTGTGTTTGTAATTTTGTAAGATTCACACGATGTTTGCATCACTTTGGGAAAATGTTTTCATTATGTTCCCCGAACAAAGGTTTTTGTTGTTACGTAATTGCGGATTCTTAACTAACAAATGCCCGCGGTTGGGTTCACACGTACCGTTATATAGTATTTTATTGATATATAATGTCATCAGAGTGACTGTCTCGGTGGCGTAGTTGTAGTTGTACGCCGTCAAAATAATTACGACTGTGGTTTTTGGATCTTAAAAATTACTCAGTCGCAGCTCGAAGTCACGATGTTGGCGGTGTGATATCCCCGTGCCTCGGAAAGCACGTAAAGCCGTTGGTCTTGCTGATCTCTCTCCGGTCATGTCCGATTGTCTCACCGGACTATGAGAGTGAAGGAACAGAGTGCTTGTGTATTGAGCACACGCTTGCGCACTATAATACCTCCTGCGTGGTCGATCTCCGTTGAGTTTGGCTACCGTAGCCGAAATTCTGTTAGGAAGAAATCAATCAATAACCTCAAATAATTGTACGATGAAAGGTGGACCGAGCTTCTGGATTATTTGTCTACAGAGTTAACCATTAAAGTTGTAAATATTTTATGTCTACAGGAAAATGGGCCAGACCGACCAGACTAGTACAAAACGTACGTTAAGTCGCAGCTTTGTTGAGTCGTTTATAAATAATAATATCAGCCCTGTATTATATACTGTCCCACAGTTGGGCACGGGCCTCCTCTACTACTGACTGGGATTAGGCCTTTGTCCACCACGCTGGCCTAGTGCGGATTAGTAGACTTTACACACCCTCAAAATTCCTATAGAGAATTTCTCAGGTATGCTGGTTTCCTCACGATGTTTTCCTTCACCCTATAGAGCAAGCGATAATTCACAAAGAATACACACATACTTTTTTTAGAAAAATCAGAGGTGTGTGCCCTTTGGATTTGAACCCGCAGACATTCGTCTCGGTAGTCCACAAC